>NC_053464.1:14881573-15096573 GCF_015227805.2 Hirundo rustica
TTATCTGGAAAAGACCTGGGAGAAAGCAGGCAGGAAGCGAGCGCTGATCCCACAGGCTCTGAGGGCAGCCAGTGTCACTCCTGCCTCTCCAGGCTGGTGCTAATTCCTGAAAGCGTTTTATCAGGAAAAGGAAAAAAAAAAAAAAAAAAAGGAAAAAAAATCAGGAAATTCCACTGTAGAACTCCACGAGTTTTATTTGTGTGGAATTCCAGCCATTCTGCAGGTTTGGAGATGGCCTGGGAAGATTTCAGGATTGGGGGATTGCTTTATTTTCTATATTTTTTTTTCCTTACATTTTTTTGGCGGGGGAGGAGGTATTTATATTTTTTTTAAATTATTATTATTTCTCTCTCCCTCTCCAAAAAGGAGGGAAGGAGATGTGTGAGGTGACAGCAATGACACAAGCCCAGAGGGAGGAGGACAGAGCTGGCGTGAGGCTGAGGGAGGGACGGAACCAGTGGAATTCATGGCAGCCTTTGGAAAGCTGATAAATGGAAGCTGTAATTCCTACAGGGAAAGGGGAGCAGAGCACGGCTGAGGGAACAGAACAATCAAGGAAACATAAATTAGAGCCAGGGTTTGACAGGAGCACAAGGCGTTGGGCCGGTGGGGAACGGGAGTTCCTCCGGCAGGAAGATCCCGGGAAACGCACGGGAATGAGCTGCAGGAAGATTTTCTGGGCAGTGAAATTCTCTGCCAATGCTCCCAGAGCCATCCTGCAGCCAGGCTGGACAGGGCCTGGAGCGGCCTGGGAGAGTGGGAGCAGCAGGAGATGAGATTGAGATTGAGGATGAGATTGAGATGAGGATGAGATTGAGATGAGGATGAGATGAGATTGAGATGAGATTGAGATGAGATTGAGATGAGATGCGATGAGATGAGATTGAGATGAGATTGAGATGAGGATGAGATGAGATGAGATGAGATGAGATGAGATGAGATGAGATGAGATGAGATGAGATGAGATTGAGATGAGATTGAGATGAGGATGAGGATGAGATTGAGGATGAGATGAGGATGAGGATGAGGATGAGATTGAGATGAGATTGAGATGAGATGCGATAAGATGAGAAGAGAGCTTCCAGGTCCCTTCCAGCCCAAACCATTCCAGCACCCCGTGATCTCTCAGGGTGAGCATTCCCAGAGGATTCCCTGGCTTGTCCTGTGAAGGGAACCACTCCAGGTGTGCAGGAGCAGCCGGGAATGGGAATGCACTGAGCGAATGGGAATGCACTGAGCCTTTCTCCACCGCATTTCTCACACCCCCAGCCTGACAGCCACGTTCTTCCCTAAACCCGCTGGGGTTTTTTGTTGTTGCTGTTGTTTTGTTTGTTTTGGTTTTGGGGGGTTTTTTTTGGGGGTGGTGGTGTGGTTTTTTGTTTGTTTGGGTTATTTTTTTTGTGTAGGATGGTTTTTTGGGGTCTTTTTGGGTTTTTGTTTTGGGTTTTTTGGGGTGGTTTTTTTTGTTGTTGGGTTGGGTTTTTTGGGATGATTTTGTTGTTGTTTGTTTGTGGGTTTTTTGGTTGTTGTTTGTTTGCGTTTTTGTTGTTGTTGTTGTTTTTAGGTTTGAATCCATCTACAAATCCCTTTGGATGGCAGAAACGAGCCAGATTTCCCTGGGAATTGTCCTTTGGATTAGTTCAGCGAACTGCCCGAGCCCTGAGCCGGAGCTGCCTCGGGATCCCGGCGGGGCGAAGCCCGAGGAGCCGCCAGAGGCAGGGATGGAGCAGATGTTGACGTGCGGGGAAAATACAAGACCGCGGGAGCCTGGGAGGATAAATCTGAAAAATTAACACGTGGGAGGCCGCAAAAAGGAGCAAAATGTGTTTTGGTAATCACCGGGAGCTGCCCACCCCTCCTCCCGCGGCTCCCAAAACCTCGGGCATGAAGCAGATGTCACTCAGCCCCTGATTAACACGTTACCGAATTTCTGCCGTCGTTTAATAGACGTTTTACGTAACATGCAGGTAATTGCTTCCAAATGGCAGGGGAACAATGCGGCCCTCTGTGCATGGCATTGTTTCAGCATCAGGTGAAAACTCCTCTCCTTGCCTCCGCAGCAGGGAAAAACCCCTGGGTGAGGGGGGCAAAATCCCCCCAGAGCTGCTTTTGGAGTCATCCCAATGGGAAAGGAACGCCCTGGGAAGAGCAAAGCCTTCCGTCCGGGAATATCTGTTCCCTTCCGATGCCCGCGTGGAGGGAGCCTGCAGGAAAAACGGGGACAGGATGTTTCCATCAGCGTGGAGCGACAGGGCAAGGGGGAATGGATTTGAACTGCCAGAGGGCAGGGGTGGGTGGGATATTGGGAAGGAATTCCTGCTTGGGAAGGTGGGGAGGCCCTGGAATAGAATTCCCAGAGAAGCCGTGGCTGCTCCTGGATCCCTGGCAGTGTCCAAGGCCAGGCTGGATGGGAATTGGAGCAGCCTGGGATGGTGGAAGGTGTCCCTGCCATGGCAAGGATGGCACTGGAGGGGCTTTAAGGTCTGGCCCAGTGTGGGATTCCTGGAGAGATCAGGGTGCTCCGGTGGCTCTTTCCTGTCCAGCCCCAGGGCTTTCCATCCCACCAGGACAAATCCCCAGCGGATCAAAGCCCCCCAACCCAGTGAGGACACATGGGAAGGTCTGAACGAGAGCCAGGCTGGGGAGGATGGAGCAAAGTCTGGATAAAGCCCATGGAATGCTGATGCCTTCAATTTTTTTGCCTCCTCTTCCTGCAAAAATCTGTTTGAGGTGTGTGGGTATCACACACCTCAATGGGATTGGGATTCCAGGAGCTGGGACAGAGGAACAGCCTGGCAGGAGGTGTGTGAGCATCACCTGTCCATGGATTGGGATTCCAGGAGCTGGAACAGCCTGGCAGGAGGGGTGTGAGCATCACCTGTCCATGGATTGGGATTCCAGGAGCTGGGACAGGGGAACAGCCTGGCAGGAGGGGTGTGAGCATCACCTGTCCATGGATTGGGATTCCAGGAGCTGGAACAGCCTGGCAGGAGGGGTGTGAGCATCACCTGTCCATGGATTGGGATTCCAGGAGCTGGGACAGTGGAACAGCCTGGCAGGAGGGCTTTGCCTCACTCCACATCTCTGTGCTGTAAGCAACACCTGCTGAGATGAAACCCTCTGGCGCCTTCCCCTTCTCCAAGGAAAACACAGACAGTTCTATTCCCACTCCCAAAAAAAATCCATCTTCCAGCACTTCCCTGGTTCTGTGTGTGCTTTGTTTCCTCCAGCGCTTGGACGCCTTTTCCATCTCACATTGAGCTTTGGATGCTGCCTCTTTTCCTCTTCTGCCTCCATAAAGAATAACAGCGGCCCCCGTTGTGTTTTCCCTGGATCAGGGGCTGCTGGAAAGCAGAGGGAAGCTTGTGTCTGGAAGAGAAGGAGGGCAGGAGGATCCTTTTTTCCCCAGCAGAGCTCTTTGGCCTCCTCAAGCCTTCACGGTGAGCAACAAATTGTCCCAATAAAAATTCTCCTCTTGAGGTTTATTTTTTCTAAGGAGCAAAGCCCAGCTTGGAAATTCAGGATTTTTAAATGTCCTACTTTTTAACCGGACAGCAAATCCAAGAGAAAAGGGCTGAAATCCAGGGGGTTCTTCAGGTTCTGCCTCTCCCTGAAAAGAGAAGGAAAATGGGGACGCTGTGTTCAGAGCAAGAGAGGAGAAAGGCTGGGGAGACACTGGAGCATCCCCCTTTTCACTTCCTTTTCCCTTCTTTCCTGTTCCAGCCTGGCTCTGTGGACAACATCCAGGGAAATGTGTGTTTTGGGGGTCTCTAAGATGCCTCAAAAAAAATCTCCAGAGGTTGGAATGATGCAGATCCTCCCATTTTAGTGGCTTCCACCCTAATTATGAACAAGGCGCTAAGCAGAAATTTCCTTCAGAAAGGAATTTCTTCCTCTTTCAACCTCTGGGCTCTGCTTCCCAATGCTCCAGCTTGGATTATCTCCTAAAAAGGAAGCTTCAAGGCACACCCTCCTTTCCCTGTTGGATCCATTGCGTGGTGGTTTCCAATGCCCTTGGGAATGCTGAGTAACCTGGGATGGTGGGAAGCGTCCTGCCCATGGCAGGGAGCTGGATCAGGGTGATTTTTAAGTTCTCTTCCGACCCAAACCATTCCAGGATTCCACGCTGGGATCTGTTACCCTGGTTTTTCTGAGTTTCTTTATTAGCCTTTTGATTTTCATAAATGGAGTCAGATCTTTAGTTACTGTACAATATTAAGAGCAGTTTTCTACCTTTCTCACAGATGTAACATAAACAAATCCTTCGTTTTTCATTCTCTGTCCTTTGTTTGCACATTTCTAACCTGAAAACAATTGTAACTGACAATTGCTCTGGCCGCTGAGGCTGAGGGGTGGAAACCCCAAAAAGCCAATCTTCTGTTAGACCCACAAATGTATAAAAAGTAAAAAAATAAACAAAGGGGTCTCTTCCTTCTCTCGGCTCTCTCAGCTGGGAGCCGGATCAGAAGGACCTCTGCGAAAATCTCTTGCCTGTGTGTGGCTGCTTTGTGTGTCTCGGTGACAGGGATCATTGGACAATATTTTGCCTTCGGACCCGGAGCTGGGAGTCACGAGGGTTTTAAGGGGTTTGAAATCTGTGGCGTCGCTCTCTGAGCCGAGAGCTCTGAGCTCGGAGTTATCCAGAGCAGCTTTCCTGGGATCTGAGGCACCTGGCAGCCAGTTCCCAACATCCTTCCCAGCTGGTCCTTCCCGCCCAGGGAAACCCCATCCCTCCTTATTTCCTCCAACACATCAGCCTCTCTCGGGCTTGGGCTGCGAATCCGCCCCAAAGCGGGGCCCAAACTGCTCTGGCTTTTGTTTTCTCAGTGGCAAAGCTGGAGCTGCAAATCCAGGGCGGGGGATTTGGGATGGGCAGGGTCGGGAGCAGCATCCTCTTGGCCACAGGAGCGTCTTCAGCTGCACAGAGCTTCGGAGACAAATGAACTGGAGGAAGCGTTTCCTCTGCCGAGGGCTCTCACCCGCGAGCTCCCTGCTCCCAGCAGAGGTCAAGAGTTGAAAAATGAAGAAGAAAGGAAAAGGGATAGAAAGATCCATCTTCCCTCGTGAAATCCCCAGAGCAGGGGGCATTTGGAAGTCATTTTTCACCGGGCTGGGAGCTGTTTCTGGCCCTTTAGCAGACATTATTCTCTCCTCAAACCTCATAGATTTGGATGTTGGGAAGTGTTTTCCCCCTGTACTCAGGGGTGTTGGAAGAGGAGCGTTACCCCGGGCGCAGGGCTGATCTTCCACGCTCTGGTTTGTGTTTTGGGCTAAGAGGGAGCCAAATTCCCGCTGCAATCGCTCTGTTCCTCAGAATTCCGAGGTTTTAAAGGCATTGGGGCTCAGATGCAAAGAGAAATGAGCGGTTTGGATTCGCTGGGTTTCGTGCACAGGGATGGCTCTGACAAAACCCGAGCAAGGAGAGGAAAGGAGAGTTTCAGCCTGGCTAAAGGGAATCTAAATAAAATTCCTTTCTGGAAGGAAGTCAAGAAAATTATTTTCCTTCTGTGTTTCTGCCTCTCTTCTTCTGGCTTATAAAAACACCTTGGCTGGGATATTCCACCAGCTCTGCCTTTTATGAAAAAGCCCTGCTCAGGCTGTGCAGATTTCACGCTGTTCCATGAAAGTAAAATTTTATGACCAGAAGCTGAAATTAGGAAGGAACTTTTTTTCTTGTTTTTTTGTTGTTGTCGTTGTCGTGGCTTGGATTTTGTCGGTAGTCAGGAGGGTTTTGTTCCTTTCTGCTTTCTCTACAGCACGGCCAGGTCTGAGCTCTCCGGGGTTTTTCGGGATGCTGCTCCAGACAGGTGCTGATGTCGGGAAGCTGAGCAAGGGGCGGGTGATGCCTTCCCTGCGCTGCTCCCTTGGAGCAGGAAGGCTCCCGTGGCTCTCCGAGGACAGATGTGTGGGAGAGCAAACGTCCCATTGCCGGGGAGCAGCCTGGAGCGGCCTCACGGGGTGACAACGTGTGACAAAGTGGGAGTTATTCCCTCCTCCCCTCTGGAAATCCAGAGCCTGTGGATCACAGCTTGCTCTGAGCCCACGTCCAACACCAGCTGCTTCTTGGCTGGCGAGTGCCAGCGGGCTTTTTTTGGTGCCATTTCTCGCTTGAAATGGAGCACTTCTGTTTTTCCATGAATTCCTCCTCCTCTGCTAAAAAAAAAAATCCTACAGAAAGGAGGGGAAAAAACCCATCCTGAGAGGTCACTTGGTCCTTCATCGGGTGAGTTCCAGCCCTGGGGGGTCTGTGACGCCTGAAGGGGTTAAAGGAGAGTTGCACAGGGTTGGATGAAGGTCAGAGCCATTCACTCCAGTGCTGGCTCCTCCTGGTTTCCATCTCCAGCTCCATCCCTGCATCCCCTGGGACACATCCAGAGCCCCCTGGCTCCATCCCGCCCACCCCGGCTGTGACTCCAGCCTGGGCTCCTCTCCCTGCCCAGCTCCCCTGGAGCAGCATCCCAAGGGACTCCAGGCCATGGATCTCCTCTCCCTGCCCCCGGCTGGGATGGGGGGTGCAGGTCAAGCCCCGACCCCTTCGTTTCCTCCCAGCCCAAATGTCTGTGCGGCCCCGGGCAGATTTACGGGGCAGCCGTGAGCGTTTCACCAGCTCTTTATCAATAATGCAGCCAGAAAAAAGGGGCAGCCTTTCTTTCCAAGGCCTCTCCCAGGCCGGGATAATCCCAGGAGGGATTTGGCTGCCCCCAGCAGAGGGTTTAGTGGTGGGCAGAGCTTTACAGCCCCTTTGTTGGAGCCGGGGCTGTTCCCCCAGCATCAAGGCGTGAACGGAGGTTCCGGGACGGGCTCTCCATAAATCTGTTCCCTTTAATCCTTTCCCTTCCCACTGTTTGGAAGCTGGAAGGGCAGACGGGACTGGGCAGGGCAAAGGTTTAACCCTTGGTGCTTTGGGGGACCTCCTTGGGAGCAGAAGAGTGGGAGGAGAAGCGGGTTGTGCCCAGCATTAAACCCCAGGGGCAGATCGAGGAGTTCCTCTGGAAGTTTGCTGATTCCAGCACTGGATATAAGGAATAAATCTGGCTGCATTACAGTGACTCCAAGCTACTCGAGCCGTAAGCGCAGAGCTCTGAGGGTGATTTCGGTCCTCAGGTGTTTGCACCAACACCTTTGTCAAGGCTGGGTTTTGTTAGACCGGACTGGCCCTGTCCTGCTCTGCCACCGCTTCCTTGGTCCTGAAGGGATTTTTTCATGCTCCCGGTGCCACTGGAGGTTGGGAACAGGCACCAGGGTGACTTTTCAGGTGATGAACAGCGTGCTCGTTCCACAGTCCATCAGTGACCACCTGAGGGTCACAGCCGGGAGCTGTGTGTCAGAGGGATTCCCACCCTCCTGGCCCCATTCCCATAAACATTCCCAGTCTGGGATATCTCCCTGCCCGAGACAGGGACAGCAGCGAGGCCAGGGCAGGACTGGGGCAGCGAATTCACCTCTTCCTTCCCCCATCTCCATCTTTTAGGCCCCCAGAACTGAACTTTGTGTCGGTGTGGCCGTAAAAGGCGGCGGGTTTTGGGTTTTTTTTTTTTTCAAGGCAGCTTTCCAGCAGCGATGAAAGGTCCTGCAGCGGGCAGAGGCTGCTTTGGGAATGGAACAAATTGTGGGTTTATGGCTCCCGTGTGTGTGGGGGGCTGTAAATCTCCCAACTTTTAACGCATCTGTTCTTTTCCGAGCAGGCTACCAACGGCTCAAGGAGGAGAGGGAGAAATATCCGACATTTCCTGACACCGGCTGCCCTCGGGAGTTCCTCAGGAAGGTTTTTAAAGGAATATTTATGGATGATCCCGGTGAATCAGGCCCTAAAAGGTACCGAGGAAGGGCTGGTGTTCATTAACATTTGGGAACTGTGCATTGAGGATTTCCCTGTGGAGGGGCAAAAGAAATGGAGTGAAAGTGAAGGAGCTTTCGAGTTAATCCCGTTCTTTTTTCAGGTTATTGTAGTTGTTAAAAATCAGAACCTTATTTTTGATGAGGGGAAAAAAAAAAATACTAAAAGTCCATTTTTGAGACGATTTTCCTCAAAAGTTTTTCTCTGGAATTCCATACTGAGAAAAAACAACAGCTCTTTGAGACCTGTGGAATCCCTCAGAGGTTACTCAGCATTAATTTCTCTGGGTTTAGGAACGGGAAAATTAGCCCAGGAGGAGGGATGGGTTGGTGGAAGAGCGTCCTGACTTTCAGCACCTTTTCCTAAGGCCAAAAACCCCTGTAAGCTCAGTGATGAGAAAGTCCCTCAGAGTTTGAGGAACTCCTGGCGGGTTTTCCTTTCTGGAAAGTGCCCTTGGAACGGATTTATTCAATGGATCCATGGGGAACAAGGCCCCACGTGTCCTCTCTCCTGTTCCTTTCAGTGTCCCGTCTCCAGGTTTATCTGAGTGTGCCAAGAGTTAACCAGAGGAAAATAAAATCTCAGTGTTTTGGCTAAAAATGCACAAATCCCTCCATAATCCTCACGGTCTGAACTTCTTGGGATTTTCGCCGTGGCTCTGCTCCTCCTGCTCTCAGAAGGGATCACTTTTCTGCGGCTCCCACCGCGATTTCCTGGGATCTTTCAGTCCTGGGTGGGCACAAGTTGGTGCTGGATGGGGCCTGCACCAGCGGGGTGATGTTTCAGTGATGTCACTGAAGCTCAGCAGCCATCCAGGCACGAGGATCAGCAGACAGAGCCCTTTGGGTCTCCTTCCATCCCTGGGATGATTTCAGAGGGCCAGAGCTGTGCACGCCCTCAAGGACTCCAGCGAGGATTTCCTGGGAGAAGCAGCTGGGCCACCGCTCTTTTTCGGGGGTGACGTGCAAAAATTCCAGGAGCAACCAGGAAGTAAAAAAGAATTTTTCCTTCTCCTCACAAGCTTTGGAGCTGTGCTACCTCAGGTGTTCCTACCTGAGGGCGATGGCAGCCGGAAGGACCTCGTTGAATATTTTCATCCATGAAAAAAATGCTCGGATTCGGCTCTGCTCAGCTCTGGGTGCTCTTGGCACGAGGCAGGAGGTGAAGACAGCAAACCTGTCCCCAGGCCCTGAGATCAGGGTCTTGGGGAAGCACCGGGCAAAGAACACGAGGATTTTCCTCCCTGAGATCAGGGTCTTGGGGAAGCACCGGGCAAAGAACACGAGGATTTTCCTCCCTGAGATCGGGGTCTTGGGGAAGCACCAGGCAAGAACACGAGGATTTTCCTCCCTGAGATCGGGGTCTTGGGGAGGCACTGGGCAAGAACACGAAGATTTTCCTCCCTGAGATCGGGGTCCCAGAGAAGCACCAGGCAAAGAACACAAGGATTTTCCTCCCTGAGATCGGGGTCTTGGGGAGGCACCGGGCAAGAACACGAGGATTTTCTGCCCGATGAGCTGAGCTGCAGCTGCTCTGCTCCATCCTTGGGGAGGGGGACAAGGAGGGGGTGCAAAGGCACGATGACTTCACCAGCAGGACAAGGCCAGGCTGGTGTCCAGCTGATCCTTGCGAAATTCTCCCTCTGGAGCGTGCTGGGAACCGTTCCCAGCCCCGAGCGTGTCCGGCCATCCCCACTCCAGTCACTTCTAACCCAATACTGGCTTCTTACCACAGGCATGGAAAAGGAGGTTTTTTGCTCCTCAGTGACCTCATGAATCCAAGACACTGCCAGTTCTCCATCCATCTTGGCATTTAAAGCATCAACACCTCCCTCCCAAATGAAAAGGGAGTTAAAGGTCCTGCGCTTCCCTGTGCCCTTTGCTCTCCCTCCGTCCTGGGATCGGCCCCTAGGGAAGCTCCCTCTGCTCCACTAAACTGCATTTGCAACCGTGGCCTTGTGATCCTGCACCCAGAGCTGCAGTGGGACCGGGAGCAGCTCTGAGGGCCGCCCTGGGGATCCCTGGATTTGTCACTCCAGCTCGGGAGCTACTCGGGGACAGCCGGGTTTGGTCCGTGGCTGTGCCCTCCCAGTCCCTCAGGGCGGGTGCTCCAACTCTTCGCTCACGGCTCCACGTGTTCCCAACAAAGCTCCATCTCTTCCCCCCCGTTTCCTTCTCTCTGAGACTCTGCTTGGAACTCGCACAAACCCTGCCCAAAAATAACCCTGGCGCCTCTCCGGGCCGTGGGCGTGCGGACTCCTGCGCGGGGAAGGGGACGGCTGAGACCTCACTCGTTCTGGTGGCACATCTGGGTCACCTCTGGCACCTCTCTGGGACCAAATTTAAAAGGTTCCTTTCCTTTCCAGCTTGTGCCTCCTCTCCCGGGCTCATCCCTGTCTCCTGTCACCAAGGGTTTTCTTGGCGCGGCCGCCGGCGGAACGCGGCGCAGACAAAGTAAAAGTGGCCAGTAAATCCAGGGAGTTTTCCTGCCTTTGCTGCTTCCTTTGGGGTGACACGAAGGTGCAGCAGAGAGGATGGGGCTGGGATCCTGTTCTGTTCGTTCCCTGGTGGGCGATTTTTCCACCGGTGCAAGAGGAGCTCTGGGAATATCTTTTTTACGAAGGAAAACAGAGGGATCACGGCCATGGGTGCTCCTGGGCTCTTCCTGGGGCCCTTGCTCTGGGAAGCAGCCCTTAGGTCAGGGGTGGATAATCAAAACTGGGGGGAAAACCAAGGGCCTGGTGCAAATTGGCCAAATTGTTGAGATTTTAATGTGTTTGACCCCCACAGTCACCTGTGGAACTCCCTCACATGCTCCTGGGGAGAGGCGTTATGAGGAGAAGGGGAAGTTATTCCTCTTGGAAATCTTTCCACCTTCTCTGTGCAGAAGGGAAGCTGGGTCCTGGCTGATCCAGGCAGGCTGGAGGGACTCTGAGACAAGGATTTGGCTCGGCTCTGTGGTAGCCTGGAATATCTTCCTATTTAAGTACATAAATCACAGGAAAATGTCCCGAAAGGGTGGGAATGAGCCTTGAGATCAGCTTGTGCCATGGGGAAACAGCAGGAGAGGTTCAGGAGGGCTGGAAAGGCAGCCCTGGCCGTGCTCTGAGGAAAATTCCCTGTCCTGGGGGTCTGCACAAGCCCAGGATCCACCTGCAGTGCCCGAGGGGCGGCCAGAGCCCCCCGGGCTGGGGACATCCTTTGGGGTAAGCGACCCGATCTGAGCCACGGGGACCCCCATGGCCAGCGATGACTTGTGGTAAAGCAGCTGCAATCCCGCTTTTCTCCCTCCCCTGGGAAAGGCTGTGGATCCCCTGGGCTGGCAGCGGGAAGCAGGAACGCTTCCCTCTGCTTGGGAACCTCCTCTCTTGGCCGAGGCTTTGTCTGGGGCCGGCCCCGGCCTTTCTCTGGATTAATTTAAGATGCTGTGGAGTGCGAGCTTTGGGGGTGGGAGATGCTGTCTAAAACTTGTTTGGAGGCCTGGCTGGATAAATCCCCGTGGAATTTAATTTAACCGAGCTGACACCAGCGTGAATCAGGGCAGCATTCCCAGCTCTTGGACGCTTCCTACCCAGTGCCTGCTTTTTCAAGGGGAGACTAAAAGCATCTCAAAACTATTAAAGTCCTGAAATAATAGTGAGGTTTAAAAAAAAAAAAAAAAAAAAATCACTGAGGAAAAAACAACATCTGCTATAAAAATCTGCTGGCCAGGGGCAGCGGGAGCGGATCCCACTTATCGGGGTTTGGCTGGTGGAGGCTGGAAGTGCCTCAGCCCCGTGATCCCGGCGCATCCCGAAGCCGTCTGCAGGATTAGATGGACACAGAGAGGCTGGAGAAGTCGGGATAAAAGAAAGGACAGAGGGAATCTGATGGAAAGAGGAAGGAAACGAAAGAAAGGCTTCCAGGCCAGGGAAGGAGACAACGGTGTGTTTATAAACGCAGGGTTTCGGTGAAGGCTCTGGGACACAGTCAGGCTGCTCCACAATGAAATCCATGAGGTAGCTGTCTGCTCCCGGGATTTAACTGGAGAGTGACATCTCTTCAGAGGCAGGAAAGTGGTCAGGACTAAGCATGAAGCATGTAAGATGGCAGAATTCAAAAGGATAAACATTATTTGATACCTTATTTATAGGGCACCACAGGGGAAAGGTAAAGGTTTCAGAAAAGAAAGAAGCACTTTAATTTTATCTGGAGATTTTCCAACAATAAAATCTAATCCATCATTCTCCATGTGTGACTGCTCTTAATGAAAATTTAGAGGCTGTGAGTGAAATTTAGAATCCCCAGGGGATGCTATTAGGAAGATGTCTAGCAGCTATGCAAAACCTGTTAGATCAGAGCCCTGCCAGAGGCCGGCCAGGGCTGCAGCGTGAAAAGGACACCTCGGAATTCGGGGAGCCGAGGCCCCGCCAGCCTCTCCCGGTGGGATTCCTCGGATGGACGCTCATCCCAGGGCTGTCCTCGGGATCAGCTCACCAGGGACACCGAGATCCTGCCACGGCAGCTGCC
The DNA here is from genome assembly GCF_015227805.2 of Hirundo rustica. NCBI lineage: Eukaryota > Metazoa > Chordata > Aves > Passeriformes > Hirundinidae > Hirundo > Hirundo rustica. The sequence continues at coordinate 14,893,919 of NC_053464.1, forward strand.
TTGATCCCAAAAGGGAGGGATTTGGGCCATTCGTGGTTGGTTTTTACACGAAGCACCTCGTGGTGCTGATTCCTCTCATGCGCTCCCCGGGTTTTTTAAATGATCCCAGTCGAGAGCTCTCAAAAGAAGCAGAGAAAAGAAAAAAACAATAATCAGAGAATCCTGGAGTGGTTTGGGGTGGAAGGGAATTTTAAAGCTCATCCAGTTCCAATCCCAACACCCTCCATAGTCCCAGGGCGTTCCAAGCTCCATCCAGCCTGGCCTTGGACACTTCCAGGGATCCAGGGACAGCCACAGCTTCTCTGAGAATTCTATTCCAGGGCCTCCCCACCTTTCCAGGGAGGAATTCCTTCCCAATATCCCATCTAAACCTACCCAAGGTTGCTCCAAGGCACATCCAACCTGGCTTTGGACTCCTCAGGACATCTTGGAGCTGCACAGAGCCAGGAAGTGCCTCTCATCCCTACTCATTTCCAATCCACTGCACTTTATTTTTAATTAAAGCAGATCACCAGACTGTTTCCAATAGTTTTTAATGGTCAAAAAGGGGCTTCGATTATAAAGACAATAACGTTCAATTATCGAAGGGCCTGCATGTACATCATGAATCAGTTTAATACCAAAGTCACTGCCAATTATTCAACTGATCCAAAATGAGACTCCATCATAAAATGTTAAATCACAGGATAAATCTGTCCTGGGCAAGGCTTTGGTAATCAAAATTCTCTCAAAGCAGAAAAAGCTTTTCCAAAAGCAGGGGGGAAAAAGAGGTTACAGCTTAAGGCAGACATTAAATAGTAATGCCAGATGTTAAACAGTTGACTGAAATTATTGGCAGCTATCAAATGCAAGATACTACTGGGTGCAGAGCTCTGCCACCAAGTCTGTAATCTGGGCAATGGGTTTAAATATTCCTGTCATTTTCTGCCTATGGATAAGAGGCAATTTGGATTATAGAATAACAACCTCCTAATTCTCAGCAGATGAGCATCAGCCTCCTGCAACACCAAAAAACCAAGCCCAAGTTTAATGTGGAAGCTTCAATGAGAGATGGTTTAAAACCCTGTAATTCTGTTGGATCTGTGGAATTAGGCACAAGGCACCGCTGGGACCCCTGTGCCTGCAGACAGCAGAAGGCACCTCGAGAATTCCTAAAATGCAGAACAAAACACCCCCCAAAAAAAGCTTCACAGATTTTCATGTCAATCTTTTCTACCCCTGCCAAATTTGCTTTATTTCAATTTTTCCATGAATCTCCGTGCTGGAGAACTCTGGGATCACTTGGAGCAGGTAGTGCCTGCCCACGTGGGGTGTCAATCCCTTGGGTGGCTCTGCCTTTCCCCCTCTCCTTCCCCTCTCCACCCCACCCCACAACACCTCCTGTGCCGGATTTGGGGGCCTGCAGTGGCACTGATTCATTGTGCAGCACCTGGGATGCGGTGGGATCCTTTAGAACCCCAGCCAGGCGTTGTCACCCTGGTTTCTCTGAGTTTTTTATAGCCTTTTGAATTTTCATAAAATGGAGTCAGGCCTTTTTAGTTACTGTACAATATTAGAAGCAGTTCTACCTTTTTCCCACATATGTAACATAAACAAATCCTTTGTTTTTCATTCTCTGTCCTTTGTTTGCATATCCCTAACCTGAAAACAGTTGTAACTGACAGCTGGGCTAGCCACTGAAAGGTGAAAAACCCCAGAAGCCAATCTTCTGCTAGACCCACAAATGTATAAAAAGTAAGAAATAAACAAAGAGGCTCTCTCTCCGCCTGGACTCAGCCTTGAGCTGGATCGGAGGAACCTCTGCGCTGGAAAATCTCTCTCCGTGTGACTGCTTTGTGCATCTCGGTAATAAGGCGTCCTGCACCAACCCCCCCTGCGGCATCAGGGACTGCTGCCACCCATCCGTGGGGCAAAACTGGGATCTGGCACCTCCTGCTTATCCCAGGGGAGTGCCCCGCTCCCAGGTGGGTCAGTCAGGGATCTGTTCCCAGCAGGGGAAGCTCGAGCAGGACACTGAGCACCTCCTGCCCTGCAGGACGAGATCCGCTCTCTCCCCATGCTCAGTTTGGGGTACGTCAGGAATAACTTCTGTAGTGACAGCATGAAAGAGAAGCGGTTTGGGGGGGATATTGGGAGGGAATTCCACCCTGGGAAGGTGGGGAGGCCCTGGAGTAGAATTCCCAGAGAAGCTGTGGCTGTCCCTGGATCCCTGGGAGTGTCCAAGGCCAGGCTGGACGGGGCTTGGAGCACCCTGGGATGGTGGAAGGTGTTGAGGGTGCAATGGGATGGTTTTTAAGGTCCCTTCCAGCCCCAACCCTCCGGTGATTCCGTATTGCTCTGAATGGAGCTCTCCACAGGCACAAGGACAGCCCCAGCCTGCCCCACTCACTGCACCCCGTAATAAAATGTCCCCCACACCTGGGCTGAGGCTGAAGTAACAAAAAGCTGCTCAGACGAGCCAAACCTCTCATTTGCTTTAATTTCAATCATCTTCCTCCCTCTTTTTCTCCCTCCTTCCTCGCTGCAGAGCTGAGGGCGTGGACAGGGCGGCTGGGTTTGTTCCTGCCTCGCACCAGCGGGAACATCCCAGCTCTAGGGCTGGAGGATGGGCGAGGAAAGGGTCAGGACACATCCCCCCGACTGCGAGCTGAAGAAAAATGTTGGCAGAGCAAAGCTTGCCACAGGAAGAAAAGGTTGTCCTGGCTGTTCATATTCCTCCACATGGGGTGAGTAAAACTGTCGGTCAGACTGAAGCGTCTGATGCACAGAGGGGAATAAAAACTCATTAAAGGGCCAAAAGGAAACCCTATTAAAATATCAAATATAAACCGGAGGAGACTTGATCACCCAAGTGCTGGAGGAGTGTCAGGGCTTGAATGAATCTGACTTTTTTTTTTTTTTTTGTCTTCCCTGAAAGCAGAGGAAATGCGTTTTGTGGAAAGCCAGGTGGGACGAGGGGCAGGTAGGGTGTCAAAGAGCACTGATAATATTTCAGGGCCTCGCTCGGAGCCGGGAATACGAAGGGGATTTATCCGGTTTTCGGCGGGGAGGAGAGTGCTGGCAGATTTTTGAAGGAATTCCAACGAGGTTCAGACTCATCTGGTTCTTAAATCGAGAGCTCTTGGCCGCCGCAGTGCCGAGGCAGGAGCATCTCCACTCCTCATTCCCGGGACGCAGCCTGGCCCGGGAATCAGCGCCGGTGGCTCCGCGTGATTCTCCTGCCCTGGCCTGGCTGCTATCCTGCTGGAAAGCCAAAAAGAAAAAGAGCATTTTGTGTGTTCTGAACCACCCAGAGAACCAGCCTTCTCACAGCATCTCGCTTCTGCTTCATGTGGTCTTGGGAGAGGAAAGAGATTACAGGGGGAAAGAGCTGAACGAAATGTTTTCTTCCAAGCACTAAAATCCGAGTTAGCCCTGTCATGCTGGAAGGGATGGAGCCGGGTTTCCAATGGATTCGTGCCTCAGGATCCAAACCCAACTGGGGCTCTGTCAGGCTTTCACCCCTTCCTACACACCAGGAAAAGCACATGGGGATAAAAAATCAGGATTTATACCTCACCCAGAGCAGCTCCTACCTGGTCAGCCAGCCAGAGTCCGCTTTTTGGGGCTTTTCTCCTGTGGGGACCCTCCGATATCTCACAGGTGTGAAGGCTTTTCCATGGTTTGGGAATGTTTGTCCCGTTTCCTCCCGGATCTGAAGTTTTTTGGTTGCGATTAAAGTCGGAGAAGGCGTAAGTGAAGGGTTTCTCCCTCACACATCTGTTAAATGTGTTACCTTTGGGATTTGGGGCTGTCGCCCAGCTGGTTGAACTTGGCAGCAGAATTCAGGAATGACATTGGGGCGAGGCTGTGAGGGGAACATCTCTGGGGCATTACCCCAGAAATCTCATTCCCTCACAAAAATCAGGGTTCAAGCACAAGCTTGTTTCTAATTTAGGTGGAACAGACCCCCTACTGCAGGCCCTGAGTTTCACCCATTTTCCTCGCTCTGCTCCCATTTCCCTCCTGCACAGTGAGGCACACTCTTATCCCAAGCCCTCCTCCTGAATCCAGGGGTTTTTTGGACACCTGGGCTGGTTTTCCCCCCATCTCAGCCACACCAGGGTACAAACAGAGCCCATCCTTCGGTCACAGACACACTAGAATCACATAAATCCTGTTTCCTCCTGAAACCTGAGCTGGTCCCACCCAGCAAAGCACTGAGGGGCTCTCCAAAGGTGAAAAGGGGGGCCGTGCCCCCACAACTCCAAAGAGAAAGATCAAAAACCCCACAGCTCTTTCCCAAAAGCTCAGTTCTAAGAACCTCTTTTCCATTTCCAGCTCTGAGCATCATTTTTGGGGCCAAACACGCCCAAGAGGCGCGACAGCAGTCAGCTGCTGGATTAGCACTTGCCCAGGTGGGATTGGAGGTTTCCGTCCTCATGGCTTTTCCAGTCCATTGATCCATCCCAAACCTTTCACCAGGTACAAACTTTGCAGCAGAATGAAGCAGCAGTGAACGCAAAGGGGACGTGGAAAGGTTTTTGAGCAGATGTTTTAATGGTCTGTTTGCTGTTGTGGTTGGAGAGAAATTCCCTCTGACTTCAGGAGCTGGTGAGTACAATCCCACTCCTCTGGCCCTCAGCTGCTCATTCCCAAGGAGCTGAAGTCTCCAGGTGATGTCCCAACAGCTGCAGGGTCTCCTGGAAGCAGGGACGTGGGAATCACCTGTCTAATAAATAAATCTGTTTGTATTTCCAGCTGTGTTTTGAGATGTTTCTGGCACTTCCCTGGGAGGGTGGGAAGGGGCTAGGATGGAATTCCCAGCGAAGTTGTGGCTGCCTTTGGATCCCTGGAAGTGTCCAAGGCCAGGCTGGACAGGGCTTGGAGCCACCTGGGATAGTGGAAGGAATTGTTGGGATTGGAACTGGCTGAGCTTTAAGGTCCCTTCCACCCCAAACCATTCCAGGATTCTCTGATTCCATGATGTCAGTCCCAGACCTCGAGCTTGGCTGGATCTGGGCACAAAACCCACCAGGGCAGAGCAGACCGAGCTCAGGCAATGCGAAATTCAATATTTTACACCCACACCACTAAAAATAAGCCGCCGCCGCCAACTCTTCATCTGGAAAGAGGAGCCACCGATGTCGCTGCGTCTTGGACAAGGCGCAGCACTCAAGTCCTGACCATATTTAGCCATAAGATCATCTCCCAGGACTTCACAGAATCGTGGAATCACAGGATGGTTCGGGTTGGAAGAGACCTAAAAACTCATCCAGTTCCAACCCCCTGCCGTGGGCAGAGGATCAGGAATTTCTGCATGAGAGCGGAGTTTTAGAGAAAAAACTTCTGGCCAAGCGCCGGTTCTGCTTTTGTTATTTCTCCCTGCGATCCCCATACTTCGTTTCATCCCCCAAATTGCTGTGTTGGGTTTCTCAAGGTTGTTAAAACAGCGTCGTGCTAAGGAGGCAGCAACAGGAGGAAATTCTGTCTCTAGAAAATGCCCCCCACAGCTGAAATCTGCCCACCTATTTAGGTGTCAGGTTTAGATTTTGTCGCTGTAAGCACAGAAACTTGAAACAGTTTGCCCAAATGTGTTGAAAGCCATGAAGACATTAAAGATTATTCATGGAATAAATATTCATTTGCAGGAAGAGGGATTTTTTTTTTTTTTTTTTTTTTAATGCATGAATATTTCAGGCAGGGTGTGCAGTTGCTTGAAGGAAAAGGTGATCATATTCTGAGTGCTGTTTAAAAAGTTTCTAATATTAAGGATATCAGGAATTAAAGGTGTCAGGACACATCATTTTTAAGATGTAGCCATGGAACAGAATCCCAGAATGGTTCGGGTTGGAAGGGACATTAAAAGACCATCCAGTTTCAACCCCCTGCCATGGGCAAATTCTGCTTAAGTTAAAATCCTTCCTAGATTGTCTTTAACAGATTATTATTAGTGAAAAAATTCCCCCAGAATCAGTCCTCAAACTTTCCCTCCCGGGTGCTGTAACACCATCACTTCGCTGAATGATTTTAACCACAAACACACTGCACTTGTGGCCCTGAACACCAGAAAATATCTTTATTTTGTTCACAGGTCCCACCGGCTTTTTCCCCTTCGAAAACACTGTTCCCTGTGCCAGCAGCACATTAAGACATCGCAGCTTCCCCTCTCCAGCTTTCCCTGCTTCAGAATTCCTATTTTTTTGAGGTCGAGTCCTGGCTGAGCCGGTATGGAGCTCTGGTACCATCTAGTGTTGATGCCTTATGTTTTATTTTTCATGTATTCCATGTTCTGTTCTGCCCAGGGTGCAGCTCTGAGCTCACATTCGGGGTCACTCAGCTCTCTGCACACAGCAGCGACACAAAACAAATCCTGTTCCTGCTGCACACCAAGGACAACTGTCAGCCCCGAAAGCACAAACAACGGTGGGTGAAGAAGGAAAACAAGAAGAATGGGACTTCATAATCCGAAGCTGTAATTGGACAATTAAATCCCAATGTGCAAATGGACCAAAACTTATAAAAGTGTGTGAGACCTCGTGACTGTTTGTCCATTTTGTGACCATTTTGGGTCCACCTTGGGTGTGGCCCTGGTGTACCTTAAAGGCCCTCCAGGAAATTTCTACTTTATTCTCCAGCTCTGTCCAGTGTCTGTTCCAGGTCAGCATTCCCAAAGCGTTAGTGTTACTGGGGGAAGCCTCAGCTGCTGGATGTGTCTTTTCCTCGCTGATGTCGCGACAGAAGGTGGTGATGGGGTTGAGGAGACGCAGCCACGGCATCTCCTCCTCCAGCAGCTGTGCCTCGGGATGAGCAGGTCCAGCAGGACTGGCAGGGGAACAGCTCGGAATGTCGGAATCAGGGAACATCCTGAGTTGGAAGGGACCCCACAGGGATGATGCAGTCCAGCTCCTGCACAGAGCCATCCCCAGGAGTCGCATTTCCCTGCCCTTCCCCTGGCGGGGAAGCTGCAATGAGCTCTCCTGTGCTGGGTGTTCCTGCTGCTCCTGGAGCGAGGCACAGCTGAATTACTGCATTATCATGGAATTCTGGAATGGTTTGGGTTGGGAGGCACCTTCCAGTCTCATCCCAACCCCTTGAACAGACCAAGTTCCCTCCGCTGCGCCTACGGCTTCACCTCCGTCTCACTGCTTTGGGTGCTCTCTCATAGCTTAAATGTCTTATATTTTGGTGACCAAAACTGCTCAGAACACTCCAAGCGAGGCCAAGCCCAGTGTAGACTGTGGTGTGGGGGTCTTCACTAATGAAAAATGTAACTATTTTTCTGTAAGAACCAATCATGTCCTGGCAGATTGGGTGTGTGTGGGGGGGAGTGTCTCAGTAATTAGATGAGCTGTTGCTCTTAATGTGGCAACTAAATGTGAATCAATTTGGTACTGGTAGAGCATGGGGGGTCTTGAGTTAATTGCAGGAGAAATTGGTGTTAATGTTTTCACTAGCGACTACATTTGAAAGAACCAATAAAGTTCAGGAGGAATGCCTGTGGGGGTTTTTAAGAACCTCAAACCGGGCAGATTTTGTTGTGCAGTAGTTTGGACTTCAAGGAGGAACGTGGCGGCTTTATGGATTTGTGAGTATGAACTTCATGCAGGCTCAGCTGAAATCGAGAATTAACAGTCATGCAACGTGTGATGGGGGGGATTCATGTTAAATTGGGAATGTGTAGTATTTGGGACTCTACCTCCCTACCTCGGCCAAGGGGGAAAAGAGGAGGGAAACGTGGCCGGGAAATGAGGATAAAAGGAGGCTGTGCCTTCCAAAAACTCCAGAGAAGCCCCACAGAGGTATGGCGCAGTGATCTCTCTCCGTTACCGAATAAAGCTGATTTTTGCAGCACTCTGTCTCTTGCTGGACACCGGCCTGTCCCAGCGGCATTTCCCACACAGCGCGGCGCGCAGGGGGCACCCGGCGGGACACCGGGGCCTCCACGACGGACACAGAGACACGGGGGACAGCACCCGCAGGGCGCTGCGCGGGTGCCGATTTTGCGGCGGATCAAGCGTTCGCTTTGTCGGGTTTTATTGAAGTTTTATTTTCGGCTGTGCCAGGTCCCCCCGCGCCCTAAGCCCGTGCCCTCACCAAAGATGGCGGGCGCCGTGAGGGCGGAAGCGGCGCGCGGGGCCCGGCCCGGGGTCGCGGTCCCGGAAGCGCTCGGGCCTTCAAAGAGTGGCGGGCGGCGGGAGCGGGAAAACACCGGGAGCTGCGGGAAAACGAGCGCCGGGAATTCCGCGGAAATCGGCACGGCTGGAAGGGCTGAGTGGGCACGGGGAGCTCGGTAGGGGGAGGTTGGTCTTGGGGGTGCGTTGTGGCCGTTGGGAGGGGGCGGTTGGGGCCGGGGCGGCGAGGGCTGAGGAGGGTTGGGGGTGTCGGAGGGAGGGGGAATTGATGGGATATTAAAGGAAGGGGTGTTAAAGGCCGACCGATTTCAAGCCCCTGCCCTGGGCAGCTTCTGCTTAAGTTAAAAATCCTTCCTAGATCTTCTTGAACTGGTTATTAATAGTGAAAAAAACACTCCTCAGGCTTTCCATCTCTTGCGCTGCAACGCCGTCACTCGCTGTTGGTGTGGGGAGGGGTGAGGTGGGCAGTGTTGGAGTTCGGGGGAGAGGGAGTCGGGGTGTTGTGCTGGGTGTTGCTGGAGTTGTTATCGTGGGATTCTGCAATGGTTTGGGGTGCGAGGAACTTTTTTAAAGCTCATCCTGTCAGCAAAATTCGGGAAGGAGGGGGGAAAAAAAACCCTTCAGCACTGCATAGTGATAGTCAGACTCTGTTTTGGCCAGGCTGTGCCATGGAGAATATTCCATATACTGGTGGCTTTTTACTAGGCATCTTGCAGATTTATAAACACAAAGCCTAAAGCAATTCCCACTCGTTGGTCCCAAATTTAGAGTTGCATCATTTCCAAAAATCCAGTCTCACTACTTGCCATGGGCAACCTTCCACTACATCAGGATGCTCCAAGGCACATCCAGGCTCGCCTTGGACACTTCCAGGGATCTGAGAGCAGCCACAGCTCCTCTGGGAACCTGTGCCAGGACCTCCCCACCCTCCCGGGAAAGGATTTGTCCTAAAATCCCCTCTAACCCTGCCCTGTCCATGGGAACTCACTCCCCTTGTCCTTCCACAGTCAGTCCCACCAAACCCACCAGAAGAACAGCTCATCTCAAGGTTTTAATTTTTTTTTTCCTTCTCCTTATTTTCAGGGTTCTCTGAGCTCTGGATGGAAGCTGCAGTGGATTTTGAGCTGCTGAGTGCCCCGAGGATGAAACATCTCTGGCTCTAATGAAATTTACCCAGCAGAGAAGAAGAATTCGGGTCTCGGAGGAGTCTTAATTCCCTCGTTGAGGAAAACACCTGAAAAGTGCCAATGGAAAGTCAGTGTTACCCTGGTGGCTGCCAGGTAGTTCCAATCTGGAAGCTGGTGACCATGTGGCCATCGGAAAAGGAGGAGGAGGAGACCGTAATCCTGATCAGTGATGATGATGATGGTGAAGTGCAGTGCCCAGATGATGGCGGTGATGAAGTGCAATGCCCAGATGACGATGATGATGACGACGAGAGCACCCAAGGGAGTTCTGTCGTGTTTGTAGAGCCACAGGGTACGAGCTGCTCCTTTGCTGCTGCTGGAGTTCCCTGAAAGATGTGGGGAATAAACTGAATTAATTCTGTGTTGTGCTTAAAATCTGGCCTTGTGCTGCACAGGTGAATAAAAGCAGGAGGGAATCCCCAGTTTCCAGGGATGTCTTTGATGGGTATCACCGCTTCAAAGGCTGCTGCTGTGTAGTTTTAAAATACTTCAAATTAAGCTCAGACTGGGCCATTTCAATGTCATCTGGATCCTTTTTGATTTCACATCCTCTGGTTTGATAGTTCATGGGAGTTTGTGTGCCATTCTGTCAGATTCCCGAAAATGTGCTTTAAAGCGTTCAAAAAGTAAATACCGGTAATTTCTAAGGGAGTTGTCACTACCTTTACACCGCTTTACGCCTCCTGCTCTCTTTCCTGCAGAGAAATCTCCCCTGGAAGAGCCCAGATCAGAGGAAATGGTGGATGAGGAAGGGGATTTAGTGGTTACCTACTGTAAGCAGGCGAATGTGATGCCTCACGCGAGACACGACTGCACCACGCACCCCTTTGAGTAAGTCCAGGGCTGGGCAATCCCACTTGGGGTCCCCTTCTCCACATTTAGCTTTCTGACAGCTGGGAGCAGCAGTAGAGCTGGGTAAAAATGTGTTGGTGGTTTGTTGTTTTTTTTTTTTTTTCCTAAATAACCTTCTGGTTTTCAACCTTGCAGGAGAACCGAGAGTGATATTTGCTCCCCCCTTGGGAAAAATGCAGATATTTGTGACCAGTGCTACTGCTACATCTGTGATAAGCTGGCTGCCGAGGTAAGGGCAGGGCACAGCTTGCAGGAGACAGAATTGTGGATGAAATGAGAGCTTTAGCCAAGCCCTGCCTTAGGCTCAGATTTTTGGCAGCAGCTCTGCTTAGCTGTCTGTGCCTAAATCTGGCTCGAAGGTTCTTAAGGACAGCAGGTCAGGTCTAATGTACGATGAGTTACTTCTTGAATAGACAGGAGGGAACAGAGAAAGGGCTTTTAACAGTTATTTATTACACAGGATAAAACAAAGAGCTACAGCAGGCTACATAAAGCGGGGCACAATAACAAGGTACCTGCATTAAAGCTGATTAGGAGTCAGTAATTCTGCTCTGCCAGGAAAGAGTTAAGGGCTGCAAGAGAATAATACAGGAAATTAGCTTTTAACAGTGCTTCATAACTGCTAAAAGTGTGTTTCTGTTGGGGTTTATTTTTAGAACCGGCAGTTGTGGGAGTAAACACACATTTATCTGCTTGCTTTGGGCACAGAGTGCATTTCATCAAGTGAGATTACCGAATCAGACTTTGTTTTAATGAATGAGAGAAATGTCAGCTTTTTAGCCCGTCCTTCAGAGGAGTTAGGAGTGATGGGAATGGTGTGGGGGTGGTTCATTTGTGGGACCTCTTGTGGCTTTCAGAAGGCTTTGAGCTGTGAGCAAAGTTGAGGTGACCGTGCAAAGGCAGGGCTCTGCTCCCAGTGTCCAGTGGGGAGGGTGCCAGCCCTGAGGGTCTCTGTGGAGGGCTCAGCAGTGACAGATAATCAATAAGGGGCTTTTCTCGGGTGGGTGCTGTGACATCAAATCGTCACCTGTCAGAAGTTTCGGTGCAAGAAGGATGAAAGGAATTGTAACCCTTCACTCGCTGCTGAGGGGAAAACACGAAAATCCAACAACCTCTCCCTCTTTTTTTTTTTTTTTTTTCTCCTTCCTTTTTCTCCTATTTTCTGACACAGTGCCAGCTCTGGACCGTCCCTTCCCTGTGCCACTGCAATGCCCACAACAAAAGCAACTTCTGGAAGGCGCAGAGGAGCTTTGCCCTGGCTGGAGTCCTGGCCACCTTCAACCTGGAGCTGCTGGAGCTGGACGCGGAGCTGCGGCACGGGGGTGGGTGCTCTGCTCAGGTCCTGCCCTGGGGAGCAGCTTGGCTGCTCCACGCCAATCCTTGGCGGGTTTTTAAGGAGCAGATCGCTGTGCTTTGATTTATTTTTTCATGCTCGCACCAGGGATGGGTTTGCAGGTGCAGTTCTCTGCTTTTCTCCATCTGGGAGAAGCACGGGATGGTTTGGGGTGGAATGGAGCTGGGAGATGCTCTCATTCCAACCCCTTTCCATGAGCAGGGAGACCTCCCACTCTCACAGGGTGCTCCAAGCCTGGCCTTGGACCCTTCCAGGGCAGCCACAACTTCCCTGGGAACCCTGTGCCAGGGCACTCCCTACTAGGGAAATATTCCTGCCCAGTATCCCACCTAAATTTCCTCTCTTCCAGCAACAAAGCTTTCCTGGCCAATAAAACTGGATGCGAACAATTTCCTAAATAATTTCACATGAACTACTTTTTTTTTTTTTTCCCTAAATAATTTCACATGGGAAGCTTTGTCTTTTAATTTTGAAAACAACAACAACAACAAAAAAAAAACCACAAAGAAAAGAACAACAGAAAAAAACCCAACCCAAACCTCTTTGTGCAATCTTTTTTTTTTTTGGTCTTTTCTCTTAGGAGATCTCCTAGAAAAATTCATCAAGGATCTTAGTGTAGCCTATAACAAATACCTGGGTGGAGAAAGGATGTGTCCCCCAGGGCATGAGTGCTGCTGTGAACCAAAATTGCCCCCTGGGCAGTGCGATGTCTGCAGCTCGCAGAAAATGGAGGTGGTGTACAAGTAAGTGGCAACAGATTTGGGGTTGTCAAGGGCAGCTTTGATCTGTTTTAATGAGTTATGATCGCAATTGTGGCCCCCGAGACAGCGAAAATAGAGTTGAGAGAACTTGGTAGGCAAAGATAAACTGCACTTGGCTGTAGTTTAAAATGCCTATTAAATGTGTTATTAAATCTCCTGTGCTGTGCAGGGCACCTGATGATAATCTTATTATTATAATCTGGGAAAGTGGGAACCTAAGGCCTGAGCTTTGGGGTGGCTTTAGGTGGGATTTTGGGAAGGAATCCTTCCCTGGGAGGGTGGGGAGGCCCTGGCACAGATCCCAGAGAAGCTGTGGCTGCCCCAGGAGTGCCCAAGGCCCAGTTGGACGGGTCTTGGAGCAGCCTGGGACAGTGGGAGGTGTTGGGGTTGGAATTTAGGGTTCCTTCCGACCCAGCCCATTCTGGGGTTCTGAGATTTTTACTCATTTCTCTATTAGAATGAGTTCCACCTTTTCATTTGTTTAACAAACCTTCCAAATACCCTAAGTGCTGGTTGTGCCAGCACCTTCTCAGTGTGTCGGGGATCCTTGGAAGGCAAGGCCGGGCTCTTGATTGCTCTCAAGCTGTGGGGTGGCCACAATTACCACGTGTTTAGGAAGTCCTTGGTTTGCAGACCCTTGATCTTACAGGCCCCTTGACTTTCTCAGGTATTCTGATGTTTTCGAGCTGGTAACAAGATTTTTAAATCAGGCAGAACAAGAGAGCCCCAAAGCTGCTGCTATCATGCTGCTGGGAGCAGCTAAACAGATTGCACTGCACAAAGACCCTGCCATGTGAGTACCACGGGGAGTGGGGGATCGTCCTCCTTTCCTCCAGGGAAGGGCAATTGCCAGGAGAATCCTGGGATGTTGTTCATTAGGGGGAAGGAAAATAAAAATCCCGGCCCGGGCTGCAGCACAGCGAGAGGAGGGTGAACACACTGAGGGAGAAGTGGGATTTTTTTGGGAAGAGGTTGGATGTGAGAGGCGGGGAAAAGTTAAGCAGGAATGAGAGTTTGAGATGACTTTAAAATCCTTGCCGAGGGAAAGCCGGATTTAAGTATGAAACAACAAAGTTGGTTGGCGAGATTTGCTCGGCTGCTTGCAGGAGAGCTTAGGCGCAACAAAGGACAACAAGCAACAACAAAACCGAACATAATCCAGGCATTGAGAAAAGGAAACGAACCGAGAACCACCGAGGGGAGTGTGGGAAGTGAGGGACGGCAGAGATAAAGAGGAACTCGGCATTAAAAGCTTAACAGCACTCCCACTTGACAGTACTTTAGATTATACCTTAATCTTAACAATTCAACAGAACTTAAGCTTAGTTTAGTAATGATTTAAGGGCAGGAACACTTAACAGCATTTAACCCAACGTTAAACTTCGAGCAGCTCAGCAAAAGAGTTTTCAACAGCACAAAGAGCTTTGCTCTGTGAAAACCTGAACGTTTTGGGGTTTAAATTCTGGGGTTTTGGTAAAAGAGGAGAAAATGATGTCTGGGTTGGTTTGGAGCAGCAGCTCCCCTGCGATTCCTGCTGAGGAATGATCCAGGTCTGCAAGGAGCAGGCTGCATTTGTTATCTGGGAATTTTGCACTTGTTTCAGTCTTTGCAGGAATTTTTATCAGCATGCCAGCTTCCAAGAGTTTTCCTTAAAAAGTGTTTTCCTCAACAGTTGAGTGCAGAGAAGGGGAAAAGGCAGGGAGAGGAGCCCGGCATTAATTAGTGCTGGTTTTTTCCAGGCTCAGGAACTATCAGAACGTTGGCCACACGGATTCCCTAAGGATCGCTGTCCCATTTCTGTTCCAGAGGTGAGTTTGGTTTCCTTGCTGGCTGCAGGCTTTCAGCTTGGCTTTGAAACGCCTTTCAGGTGACAAAGGCTCTGCTCAGAGGCACGTGGGAGGCCAGAGCGGGTTGTGGATGTTCCTGCAAGTAGTAAATAGTGCCTGGGAGAGGCCAGAGCAGCAGCCTGGCAGGATTCCTCTGGGATGGAGCACGGAAAAGCTCCCCCAGAGGCTGGAGAATGAGGACACCCAGCTCCCTTGGCTTAATTCACTTCCCAGTTTAGCTCTCTCCTTCACCTTTTCCCCCAAATTCACCTGCCACAGAAAGCTGATGAGTGGAGAATTAAATTCTTCCCAACCCAGTTCTACATTCTCACCTGCTCTGGAGCTAATGACAGGTACAACCTAAATCCTTGAGCAGTTTTCATTTTAAATTTCTGTTCTTGGGGGTTTTTCTTTTTTGGTTTGTTTTTTTAATTTCTTACTTGGAACAAAAATAAGGGAAGGGTTTGGCTTTGCCTCCCTGCCAGAATTTTCAAGGGTAAACTCTTCTTTTTTTATCTCCCCTTATCAATTAACACAAAAATGGTTCCAGTAGCAGGGAAGGTGCAGGAGCTCAGGTCCAGCACAGTTTGAAGTGTTTGCTGTACATATTCTTTGGAAATCTTGGTTTTAAAGCTTAAAACTCACAGAACCTTGGTTTTAAAAGTAACAGCACAGTAATAATTTCATTATTCACTACAAAACTTAAAGCAGAAATTCAAATACAGATCCAAACAAAATTAAAAACACCTCAAACTTGTGTAGTTTCCCCATCTGATTAAAAAAGACCACTAGTTGTAGCTCACCTCGCTGTCAAATCCCCTTTTTGAATTGTTCTTCTGTGCAAATCACAGGATCACCGTCCGACTTCAGAGGATGCTGGTGTTGTGTGACTTCCCAAAAATTCTGAATCAAAAGTTTATTGAGTTTTTTCAGTCCATCTCCCTTCCCTGTCACTGCTATGCCTTCTCAAACAGGTGAGTCCTTGGGCCTCTGAGTGTATTTGGATGCCTCTGGAATGTTCTTTCCCTGATGATAAAAGTGGGAGCATTTTAGAGGAATATTTCAGTGTTTGTTGTTTATTTCCTTTCCCAACAGAACTGAGCTCTAAACCCCAAAACGCTTCATTTAATCAAACCTCACAATCCTTGAAGGAGCTAATTAGCGATGTACAACCGTACACAATTAAAAACCACTTTGTTTTTATCCTTCCAGCTTGAATGTGTTGCCCTGGGACCACGTGTTGCTGACCACAGTTTTAAAAGGCCAGAACATCACTGGGCAGAGGAGACAGAAAGGAAGGAAAATGTACCTGTGGGAAGCATTCCCTGTTGTGGAGGCTCGAGTGGAGAAACTGCTGGGGAAAAAGAAGTGAGATTGGGTTGGCTTTTCCATTTTGGGACCTCAATTCTTAACATTTTTGGCTGCTTCAAACCTCTGGGCTTTGGTATAATCAGGAAACACAAAACAGATTTTTTTTTTTTTAATTGGTCGGTTTTTTGTTGGTGGTTTTTGTTTGGTTTTTTCTTTTTGTTTTGTTTTGTTTTTTTCTTAACAAGGCCAGGAGCTTTTGGAAGTTTCTCAAAGCCCTTTGAATGCCTCAGGATCACAAAAAAAAAAAGATTGCTGGAGCGGCTCATTTCTGTGTCTCCATAAGCCCTACAGGTTTTGTGTGTTAGTTTTTCAAGGAATTCCTCTTCATCAAAGGCTGACAAGTGGAAGGCAGCCAGAAAAGTCTGTTCTGGGTTCTTTTACTCCAGAAAATCCAATATTCCAAAGAATCCACTCCAGTTAAAAGAGTCCTGCTGCAAGGCAGCCTCTGGTTTTATTTTGCCAGAGTTGAGATAATCTGGGGATAACTTGTAGGAATTCATTACCAGCTGTATGTATGTCCTGCTCTGCACCGTCTCTTGTGTGGAAGGCTCTCCTGCTTTGCTCCTTTCCTTGTAGGGAAGATTTGCCCTGTGCAGTTTGGCACTTCCTTCCCCTCCTTTCTCACCTCCTGGTTTTCTCCCCAGGTATAAGGAAGTTGTTCGGTACCTGAGAGCTGTGAAATGCAATGAAAACCAAAGGTAAATGGATTTCTCCCTCTTTTTTTTTTTTCCCCCCTTTCCTTTCCCCCTCTTTTTTCTTCCCTGCTTTCCCTCTTTATTCTTCCTTGCTTTTCCTTCTCTTTTTTTTTTTTTTTTTTTTCCCCCCTTCCCTGCTTTTCCTTCTTTTTTTTCCTCCCTTCTTCCCCCTCTCTTTCCTCCCCTCTGTAGTGGCCAAGCACAATCAGATCCCTCCACAAATCCTACAAAAACCTCATCCCAACGAAACCCACACCTTGGTTTCCTCTTGCCAGGCTCCGGGACCTTCGGGATCTGATCCCGTTCTACCTGTGCAAAACGGGGCATTTCCTGGACGCTGCCCATTCCCTGCTGTTCCCTGTCAACAGCCTGGCCTGCTGCTCTGCCTGCAGGATCACTCCCTGCCAGTTCAGTGTCTACCTCAAGATCTTCAGGACGGGCTGTGTTCCCTCTGGGAATGACGTGCTGGAGACAGGGTCCTGGGTTACAGCTGGCAAGTGGCATTCCTTCCTTCCTTCCTTTCACTGAGAAATCCATTCCAGCTCCTCGTTGCTGTTCAGATGTGTGACATCCTGAGCCCAGCTGGGAATTGGGTGAGGGTGGGGACGCCCCTGGATCCCTGGAAGTGTCCCAGGCTGGATTGGGTATGGCTTGGAGCAGCCTGGGATAGTGGAAGGTGTTGAGTTGGAGCTGGATGGGCTTTTGAGGTTCTTTCCACCCCAAACCATGAAAGCAGCAGGCAGGAAGGATGGCTTTGTACTGGAGCATGGATTTATTTATTCCTTTTGCTTTGCTCAAAACACTCGTTCTGTCAGCTGTGAGCCTCTGCTGAAAGCAGAGTGTGAGAAAGTTCAAAGCAAATCCAGAGCCCTTCATTCCCTCCCAGCATTGCCACTGTCGGTGAGGAGCTTGTCTTTATGTCTCAGCCATGACCTTGAGGAGAAAACCCCCTGATGGGAGATGTTTCATCATCAGAATCATTAGCTCAGCCGCTGATAATTGTCATCATCTCTCCTGGGCTTTGCTGCCTCCTGCCGTGGAAGGTTTATTTGGGAGTTGTTCCCTGCTGGCAGAATTCCTGGCAGTGTGAGATCCCTCAGTGTGGCGTGATGTCCACAACAAACACTTCCTTTGGTGTCACCTGGCTCCGTCTGGAGCGTTTCCAGTTCTTTGCAGCTTTCCAGAGCTGTGGTTTGTGGCTGGTGTTTATCCATCCCACACACAAACCCGTGTAAAACAGCTGTAAGCACGCGCTGGCCCTGCAGACACAGGTGTGTAACTAAGGGAATGTCCTGGGTGTGTTCCTGCTGTGCAGTTCGTTGGGGTGTGGAGGATCTGGCTTTGATTCTCGTCCTTTCCATCCCTGCAGGCTCTCCCCTGAGGATCTCTGTGCTAATTAAGCAGGCACTCAAGCTGCTCTACAACAGCGAGGTGCTCTACAGGAACGTGAGTGAGGCCAGCATTCCCTCTCCTCTCCTGTTCCCAGTCCTTGAGAGGGCAAGGATTTACTCTGAGACCCCTTTTTTCTCTGCATGATTTACCCCTCTGAACAGATTTCACCTTGTAACACAGATGTTCTGTTGGGTTCTTTTTTTTTTTTTTTAGGCCAAATGTTGGAGTTCCTTCATCATGATTTTGGCGAGCAGTTGTTCGCTGGAGAAGAGAGGAAACGTGGTTCCCTTATCCCTGGAAGAGCCCCCCCTTGACTTCCAAGAGGTACCAAACAGTGCTGGGAGCTTGGGAGAATCTCCCGGCGTGGCTTTGGACAGGATTCCTTTGGATGTGGGAATTGGCTCCTTCTCCCAAATGCCAGAGTTAACTTCCAGTGCCTCTTCCGGTGCTCCTGAGCCAAGGGTGACTCTGGTGGGGATTCAGGAATGCTCCAGGCAGCTGGAAATGGCCTCATTCTGCTCCCAGCTCAGTGCCTGGCCTTGGTTCTGGATCTCTTCGTGGTGAGGTGGATCAGAGCAGAAAGGGCCTGCACAAAGGGAACAGCTTCCCACTGCCAGAGGGCAGAGTGGGAGGGAATTCCAGGCTGGCAGGGTGGGCAGGCCCTGGCACAGATTCCCAGAGCAGCTGCGGCTGCCCCTGGATCCCTGGCAGTGCCCAAGGCCAGGCTGGACGGGGCTTGGAGCAGCCTGGGACAGTGGCAGGTGTCCCTGCCCAGGGCAGGCAGTGGCACGAGGTGATTTTTCCGTCTCAGCCCTACAAAAATGCAGAGTTTTTGGTAGCGTTTGGTTGGTGCTGTAGAGCCTCAGCTTCCCGTGATGTGGAATAGGCACCATCCTCTGCAGAAATGCTGCAAAAAAATGACTGAAAAGCACATTAAAACCCCATTTCTGGCATGGTTTGGGGAGGATCTGCCATCCTCGTCCCTCACTGTCCCCTTGCAGAATGTTCTGACTGCCACTGGCAACTTCCTGGAGGATCTCAAGTCTGGAGTTAACGTCTCTTTACCATCTTCTATTTTCTCTGGTCAGGTGAGTGTTGACAACAGAGGAATTTCTCCCCAGCAGTGAGAAATGCTGGGTTATTAAGGAAAGCTTTTAAGAAGGGCCTGGAAGATTTTTTGGGGGGGTCTGATCAGGTTAAGATTAGCACAGTCTAAACTCTGGAGCAGACATGAAAACGGAGAACTGAGGGTTTCTTCTGCTCTGCACATCTTCAATCCAGGGGAAATCTTTATCCCTGTCCAAATTTATGGATTTGTAAAGGAGGAGAGCTGGGAATAATTGATTGTGTCTTAACTTCTCCCAGGGTTTGGCTCAAACAGGATACTGGGGCTTCTCACTGCCTGTCTCACAACTCAGAATTGCCCAGTTGTTCTAAATTTCTTTTAAATTTGGAAGTTGTTTGAAGATGGCAGGAAAAACATTCCATGTTCATTGCAATCATTGAAGGATCTGCCTTATTTTTTACTTTCTTGGAGAACATTCTAGCTTATTCTCCAAATACATGACTCCTGAGCTGGATTTTTTCCCCCCTTTAATTCCCTATTTCTGCTCCTGTGTGAGATTCCACATTTCTGTGAGCACTTGGAGAGCACCAGAATTAAATTCCCCGCTCCGTTCCCCTGTTCTTAACTCTGGCTGAGGTTCTTGTGGATTTGTTGTGTGACCTGGAGTAACTCAGTGCTGGTGGGAGTGGATAAATGAAGGGCAGGGGGCTGCTCAGTCCATTTCTTTCCTTGTCCCTTGTGTAGCTGCACCAGGAGGCTTCTCTGATCCTGGCAGTGCAGGCAGTGCAGCAGATGCTTTGTTACGACCTTCCCCACTTGGCTTCCTTCTTAGAGATCATCCTGGCTTTTGGGGTGAGTCCTAGAAACTGATTCCTCTTCTAAGAGATGAAAGCAAATAATGTTTCAAATCCCTGTGATGATGAAACCACCATCCTGGAGGTTTTAGCCACGTTGAACTTGACTTTGCTTTGATCTTTTTTAATTATTATTTTAAGGAATGATTGGCGCTGAGGTTAAAACAGAGATTGTATTTTGTCTCTCAGAAGAACTTCTGGGCTCTGAGGCTGTTGCTGGACCAGCTTTCCTGTGCGGAGCACATCCTGTGTGGCACTGCCAACCTGCTCCTGCGGGATCTGAGCCAGGAGAAAGCCACGGTGCTGACAGTGTGAGTCGGGCCCTGCCCCAGAGCCCGTGGGGCCAGGGAGGTGCAGCAGAGGGAAGAGCTGAGCTCTTGGGAGGCAGCATGGGCTGGGTCAGGGATGCAGAGCTGGGGAATGCCCTGGACTTCCTCCGTCGTGATTCTGGGGAGCAGCAGGTTGCTGGGAGAGAGGGGAGCCCTGTTTCCCTTATCCCTGGGAGAGCCCCACTGACTTCCAGCAGTGCTGGGAGAATCTCCTGGCGTGGCTTTGGGCGGGATTCCATTGGATGTGGGAATTGGCTCCTTCTCCCAAATGCCAGAGTTAACTTCCAGTGCCTCAATCCTTGTGCTTTTGTTGTTGTTCAGGTGGCAGAACCTTGGCCCCCAGTACGTGGGGGAGTTCCTGTGCCTGTTCCTCACCTGCAGACACAAGAGGATGCAATCCGTGGGGCTCTTCAGCCTCAGGCTGGTCATAGACAACCTGCACTTGTGAGTGGTGGGGATTGTCCCAGGAGCCCTGAAACCGTGGGATGGTCCCACTGGGAACTGCCCCAGAGCCCTGAAACCATGGGATTGTCCCAGGAACCCTGAAACCATGGGATTGTCCTCCTGTGGGACTGGGAACTGCCCCAAGAATCCTTGAAACCATGGAATTGTCCCAGGAGCCCTGAAACCATGGGATTGTCCCACTGGGAACTGTCCCAGGAGCCCTGAAACCATGGGATTGTCCTCCTGTGGGACTGGGAGCTGCCCCAGAGCCACCTGCAAATCCTGGCGTTGTCCCACTGGGATTGTCCCAGGGTCACATGAAATCCTGGGATTGTCCCCCTGGAAGTGCCCCAGAGCCACCTGAAATCCTGGCATTTCCCCATCCCCACTCATTTTCCTGCAAATCTGAAATCACCTCGTCCTGGGTCTGTGGATTGTGGGATTTTTGAGTGATGCAAAGCCCGGGAGTGGCTGCAGCTGGGAGGGGATTTGTCACCGAGACACACAAAGCAGCCACACGCAGACGAGAGATTTTCGCAGAGGTCCTTCTGATCCAGCTGTCAGCTGAGAGAGCCGAGAGAAGGAAGACACCCCTTTGTTTATTTCTTACTTTTTATACATTTGTGGGTCCAGGAGAAGATTGGCTTTTTGGGGTTTCCACCCCTCAGCCTCAGTGGCCAGGCCAGTTGTCAGTTACAATTGTTTTCAGGTTAGAAATATGCAAACAAAGGACAGAGAGTGAAAGCAAAGGATTTGTTTATGTTACATCTGTGAGGGAAAGGTAGAAAACTGCTCTTAATATTGTACAGTAACTAAAAAGATCTGACTCCATTTAAGAAAATCAGAAGGCTCAGAAAAACCAGGGTAACTGGGATTGATGGGAATTCCTCTCTGTTTCAGATGTCCCTGGGTAAAGCAGCTCTGCACCTTTTTCCAGGAGTCAGTGAGTATCCCAGCATCTGTAGGATTTAACAGCAAAGCAGATCAGTGATTACCCCATAACAATCAAACACTGAAACCTATCTTTTTGTATTTAAAAACCCATTCCTGAAGGGAATTCACTGTGTTTTGTCTCTTCCCAGGGCCTGAGGCGGCTCCCCTTCGGCACCACGGTTTACCACGAAGTTTCCAAGTTTGTCAGTGCTTTTGAGAAGCTCTAACTCGCACCGAATCCTCGGGAACGTTTTCCAGTTGGTTTTTCATCCGAGCAAGCTCTTTCCCGGGGAGTTCCTTGGGTTTGCTTCGGTTGTCACCTCCAGGAGCAGTCAGCTGAGAAGTGACACCGCTGGCTCTGGGGTGGGAGCAGAGCCACGTTTGGGGAGTTTCTCGCAGTTCTACAAATTAAGGAGTTGTTGGAAGAGGCGGCCAGGTTGGGGTTGTTTTCAGGAGCTGAGAAAAAGCAGGGAAGCGCAGATGGGGCAGGAAGCAGCAAAGAGTTTTTCCTCCCGTTTGGGGACACAAACCTTGCAGGAGGCAACTGCTGAGAGGGAGAAGCTTAAACCAGGAAAAATGGGAAGTTGGAAACTCCCTCTGCAGCAGTTTGGGGTCGAGTGCCGTTTGCACAGCTCTGACTTTTTTAGGTTTCGTTCTAAACCAAGAGAGAACCGAGCTTTATTTTCCTCAGACAACCCCAGGGAGGGGCAGCGAGGAGCTGAGTTTATTTGGAATTAACCCAGATTTCAGGCTGGGCTTTTGTTTTTCTGCTGCAAATAAGGTTTAGGTGGGTGGTGACGGTTTCTGTGCATTTCCCAAATCTTGGTTCTGGGGTGGGAATTTGGAGTTCACTCCAACCTGGGGAGGTGAAAACTCTTTGGAGCCTGGTTTGGGCTGTGCCCCATTTAATATGTGACCAATACCTGCACAATTCCAGGAGTCTGGGGGATTCTGCAGCTCTTGGGATCCCAAATATCCTACAAAAAAAAACAACAGAAAAAAGCGCCTGGATGGAAACGTGACACCTTGTTAATTAAAACTGTCCAAGTTCCGTTGTTACCTCAGCGTTTGAGGCGGTTTTTTGGTGATTTATTCGATTTGGGCTGGGATTTTGGGGGTTGGATTTTATTTTGGACTTGGGGTTTTTTTCGTTTGGTTGGGGTTTTGTCCTGGTTTTTTGAAGGTTGGGGATTTTTTGGGTCCTGTTTTTTTAGAGGGGTTGGGTTTTTTGTGGTTGGGTTTTTTAGGCTTTGAGGTTTTTTTTTTGCTTTGGGTTTATTTTGTTGGGGGCTTGGATTTTTTTTATTTTTTGGGGAGGGTGTTGGGTTTTTCAGGAACTGGAGGGATTTGGTGGGGTTGATTTTTTGGTTTTTTTTTTTTTTAGGATGTTGAGAGGGTTTGGGGGTGGAGGGGTTTTTTTTTTTTGAATTGAGAGGGTTTTGGTGAGGTTTAGGGGTTTTTTAAGAAATTCAGGGATTTGGGGTGTTTTTTTGTGGGATTGAGATTTTTCTTTGGGTGTCAGATTTTTGATTTGTGGGGTTTTTTTCTGAAATCTGAATTTTTACCTTGGGCTTGGATTGGACCAGGCTGAGTCTCCTCCACATCCTCCCATCTCAGGACCCCAAAGAAAGAGTGGGAACAGATTTTTTTTTCTTTTTTTCTTTTTTTTTTGGTCACCCCTCCCAGCCTGGATGTCTTCCCCTTGGCACAAAAAAAAATCAGGGAAGTGCCTCTTTCCTGTAAATAAACCCTTCTCCATTATTGATCCCCTGCTGAATTTTAATGCCTGAGAGAGCAGCCCTATGGATCCTGTAGATAACGATTTAATCTTTTATGGATGAGCAAAAAAACCTTTTCTGGAGCCCTGCGCTTCCCTTCGGGCCTGGAGTGGTCCTGGAGGAAGGCTGAGCTCTGCTCCAGGTAAAACTGAGCTCATGAAAAATGGAAAAGTGCCCTTTGGGGCAGGAAATGGAGCCCTGGAGCTGCCTCATCCCCACGCTGGAGCAGACGCAGCTCTGCTGCCGCATCAGCGGCGCTGCCAGCCAGGAGGGAGCAGAGCTGCGAGGAGCGGCGGCGCCGAAGGTGAGTTCTCCCTCCTGGAAAAAGTGAGTTTTCCCAGAAAACGTTCGAGTTTTTCCCCCAGAAAATCATGAATTTAAGGGATTTCCTGAAGTCTGGAGTGGGAATGTCCTCCCCTTCTGCAGGGCAGGGCTGTCCCTGCCTGCCCTGGTGGCAGCGGTGTCACCTTGCAGCGCCAAGGGGGTCCCGAGGACCCTCCTCATCCGCTAATTGCTCGCGTTTCTAATTAATTGCTTGCATTTCTAATTAACTGCTTCAGATCTCTTCCCGTACTCCCAGTGTAGTGGATAGAAATCCACTCTGAGCATGTTTAAGGGACGTTTGCAGCCCTGCAGGGCTCTGACAGCCTCCCCAGACAAACACCTTCCTGCCGCTGGAGGCTGTGCCTGGAGCTCCGGGAAAACCCTCTGGAGCTGGGGATGGACATTCCCGGAATGTCCCGGAGGGAGCTGGGAAAGGGGCTCAGCCTGGGGAAAAGGAGGAGCCAGAGAGGGAAAAGATTTCCAGCAGAGCCCTCTCCAAATTTCCCTCTCTTTTCCCCTCGCGTTTTCTCCCACTTTTTGATTTTCCCCTCATGACAAGAGGGATATGGAGGGGCTGGAGAGTGTCCAGGGAAGGGAATGGAGCTGGGAAGGAGCTGGAGATTCCTAAGGGACCTGGGAAAGGGGCTGAGCCTGGAGAAAATGGGGATCAGGAGGAATTTCTGCCTCTGCACAAGCCCCTGACAGGAGGGGACAGCCGGGGGGATTTGGGATCTGCTCCCAGGGAACAGGGACAGGAGGAGAGGGAACGGCCTCAGCCTGGGCCAGGGGAGCTCCGGGTGGAGATTTGGGAAAATTCCTTCCCAGGAGGAGCTGGAAGAGGCTGCGCAGGGCAGAGACATCCCTGGAGGTGTTTGGGGACAGGAGTAAACGTGGGCTGTGGGGCAGTGAGCAGGGGGGGGATCAGTTAAACCTTGGATTTGGGCATCTTGGAGAGGGATTTTCCAAGCTGAGCCTCCCCTGGCCCAGCCTGAGCCCGTTCCCTCTCCTCCTGTCCCTCGTCACCCCCCGGCTGTTCCTTCCTGTCAGGGAATTGTCCAGAAATTCCTCCCGAGCCCCTTTCCCAGCTCCCTCAGGAATTCTCCAGCCCCTTCCCAGCCCCGTTCTTTTCCCTGTCCTTGGCCCTAAATGAAGTGGGGACAGCTCTGAGTCCCCCGCTGCTCCCCGGGCATCGCAGGGACTTTTCCAGCTGCTCTCCCGGCCAGAGATCCTCGGCTTTAATCCCGGGAAACGCCGGGTGAACAGATGGCTCCGTAACATTGCAGGGCTGGGGGAGTTCAGCGTTCTGTCATCTGCAAACGCCCCAAATCCCTGGGATCGCCCCAAATCCCTGGAATCACCCCCTGCTCCTGGAGCACGGCATGGAGCACAAAATCCCTGGAATCACCCCCTGCTCCTGGAGCACGGCATGGAGCACAAAATCCCTGGAATCACCCCAAATCCCTGGAATCACCTCCTGCTCCTGGAGCACGGCATGGAGCCCAAAATCCCTGGAATCACCCCAAATCCCTGGAATCACCTCCTGCTCCTGGAGCACGGCATGAAGCACAAAATCCCTGGAATGACCCCCTGCTCCTGGAGCACGGCATGGAGCACAAAATCCCTGGAATGACGCCCTGCTCCTGCCTGGAGCTCCTCCTGGAGCATGGCATGGATCTGGATTCCCTGGGATTGGTGGCTCCTAAACTCTCTGCTCCGTTCAGCCTGGGAAAATCCCAGGAATTATCCCAAATCCTCCCCATCCCATGGAGATTTCCCCGTTAAAACTGAGCCTTTCCTGTGCCCATGGGAGCAGCACAGGGATTGGGGTGATGCCAATATCCCAATAATCCTGGGACAGGGATTGGGGTGATGCCAATATCCCAATAATCCTGGGACAGGGATCGGGGTGGATCCCAATAATCCTGGGACAGGGATCGGGGTGGATCCCAATAATCCTGGGACAGGGATTGGGGTGGATCCCAATAATCCTGGGACAGGGCTTGGGGTGATGCCAATATCCCAATAATCCTGGGACAGGGATTGGGGTGATGCCAATATCCCAATAATCCTGGGACAGGGATTGGGGTGATGCCAATAATCCTGGGACAGGGATTGGGGTGATGCCAATATCCCAATAATCCTGGGACAGGGATCGGGGTGGATCCCAATAATCCTGGGATCTCCCATCCCCACAGTAGCTGTGGGATTTGGGATGTTCCCGACAAAGCAGATCCCATTTGTAAATAGATCCTAAAGTTTTTATTTGGGTATTTCCTGTATATGGCCTATAGGATTCCTCTTCCAGGAAGGCTTTATATTTTTAAAAATATAAATATATTTATTTTTTTTTCTACATATTTATACATACTTTTATGTATTTTATATACTATTTATATTTTCTATCTATTTATACTAATATATATTTTATATCATTTTATATCTTTGTTTTTGTATGTATGCATTTATACATATACAATAGATAAGTATATATACACGTATATATAACTTATGAATTTTATATTAGTTT
Source organism: Hirundo rustica (assembly GCF_015227805.2). Classification (NCBI taxonomy): domain Eukaryota; kingdom Metazoa; phylum Chordata; class Aves; order Passeriformes; family Hirundinidae; genus Hirundo; species Hirundo rustica. Next base: position 14,919,726 of record NC_053464.1, read on the forward strand.
TTATATTTAGATATATTTTGTGTATATGTTTATATATTTTCTAGATTTAAAATATTTATATCATATATGTAATTTATATTTTCTATATATAAATATACACACATATATATAATTCTATATTTTATTTTCCTATTTATACATATACATAATATATGTTCTATGTATTATTTGTACAATTTTATGTTTTTATATCTATTTTGTTTGTGTATATTTATATTTTATATACACACATAAAAGCAAGCACACACACATATGTGTGCACATACATGTGTTTCTATACATTTCATGCTATCCAAAATGCATCAAAGAGAATAAATCCGCTCTAGGAATTGTATCCTACCTACACCAACCCCTGTGTGTGATGTGAATTCATTTTCCACTGCAGTTTAAGATTAAAGTTAAAATATAGATTTAATTTTATATATAATTGGGCATGTATAAATATAAATATTTATATATACACACTCTCTTGTCTTTGTATAGCTATATTAGATATTATTTATTTATTACTTTACTTATTTTTATTTAATTTATTTTTTATTATATCTGATATCGTGGCCCTGGATGGTGTTTAAAGTTCCCACCAAGACAAACCACGATTCTCTTATATATAAAAATACATTTATTTGACTATATCACAATATATATTTATATCATATAACTGTATTTATATTATTACTTATTTAGTCTATCATATGTTTTAATATTATTTATTCTCTCGTATTTATAGATCTGGGATCTTATCATTTTAATATATGTTCTCATACCAATATTTTATTATTTCATATTTGTATTTCGCCTCCATCTCCCGCCTCCCCCCGGGAATTCTCTCCCCAGCAATGAGGGAACGGCTTCAGCCCGAGCTCAGGTGTGACACAAAACCCGAGATCAAATCCCCATTTTGGTGATTTGTATTCACAGAAATATTCTGTATCCATGCCCCGGGCCCGCCTTGGCTGGGGTTTGTTTCTTTTTTAAAGCACCAACTTTTACCCCAGGTTTATTTTTAATAGCTTAACGAAGGCATTCATCTGGGGTTTTTTTCACTGATTATTTTGGCTTTAATCCTCTCCCAACCCCTCAGAGCCTTTTGTCCATCCCTACAAATCCCCCATCCACAATTCCCTTTTCCCTTTTCCCTGCCCTCTCAGCGTCCCAGCCGCTTATCCTCCTCTTATTTTCCACTTTTTTGTTGTTGCTGTTGTTTAATTCCCAACCTCTCCAACTCCTCCAGCACTTGGGAAAAGGGGGAAGGAACACAAAATCCATAGGGGGGCAACGGAGCGGGATAACCGGGGCAGGGATGGAGGGGAGGGATGGAGGGGAGGATGCAGGGATGCAGGGAAGGATCCGGGCAGGGATCCGGGCAGGGAAGGATGCAGGGATCCGGGCAGGGATGCAGGGGAGGGATGGAGGGGAGGGTCCGGGCAGGGATCCGGGCAAGGATGCAGGGAAGGATGCAGGAAGGGATGCAGGGAAGGATCCGGGCAGGGATAAGGGAAAGGATTTGGGCAGGGATCGGGAAAAGGGATCAGGAAAGGATCCCAGCAGGGATTCAGGGCCGCCCTGGGGATGTCCCGCACCCATCCCCGGGCCCCTCAGGCTCTTGGGGTTCCCGGGATAACCCCAACTCCAGAGCCCGGCACGCGGCTCCATCCCGGGCGCTCCAGCGGAGCCAAATCCCCCGGGAGCGGCGGGGGGAGGACGCTGCCATTATCCGGCTCCTGGCGTGCATTTAATAGATTATCCCGAGCTTTTGGGATCGCCGGGAGCCGGGGAAGAGCTGGCGGGAGGAGCACGGGCGAGGCCAGGGCTGCGGGCGCGGCCCCGTTTCTCTCTGCTGTCGTTATTCCCAAACCAGGTGGGAGCGGGACGCGCTGGGAATTCTGCGGGATGGATGGATGGATGGATGGATGGATGGATGGATGGAGCGGGGAAAGGGCTGAGCCCGCTCCCGCTCCCGCCTGGAGTTCCGGGGATGCCAAAGCTGGGATGGAGCGGCGCTGGGGGCAGGATTTCACCCTGCCGGGGTCTCACGGCAGGGCAGTGTCACCTCGGGCCACCGCTTTTTGGGGTGCTCAGGGGCCTGCCGAGCCCCCTCAGCTGCCGTGCCTCAGTTTCCCCATCCTCCCCCGGGGTCTCTGCTGGGGTCCGGGGGTACAGAGGGGCCCCAAACCTCTGCCGGCCGCCCCCTGAGCCGTTTGTCTTTGGGCAGCCCCAAATCCCTCCCGCTCCCCTCGGGCAGGGGAAGGACAAAGAGCCCCTTCCCAAACAGCCTCCGGCTGCTCTCTGCTGCTCCCCACCCAAATTTCAGTCAAATCTGCCTCAGCCCCCGCGTTTTGCATGAGAGGGGCACCGGGGAGCCTCTGCCTCCACCAAAACAACCCCAAAAATCCTCCCGGAGCTCTCTGGCTGCTCCGCTGGGGGCGTGGGAACCTCCCCCAGCGCCGGGGACAGCCCGTCCCGGTCCTGGGGGAACCCTCGGGGTGCGAGTGAGGGGTCGGGGCGGGACAAGGCACCGAAATCCCCGTTCCCAGCCCAACGGAGCCCTCGGAGAGCGCGATGGACGAGTGGGATCTCCCACAATGGAAAAAAGAGGTGGAAAGCCTCAAGTACCAGCTGGCCTACAAGAGGGAGATGTCCTCCAAGACCATACCTGAGTGAGTGGGGGCTTCCCTCTTTTCCCTTTTTCCCTTTTGTCCCCCCTTTTTCCACACCCCCATTTTCCCTTCTCCCCCGCCCCCCCCCCGCTTTTTCGCTTTTTCCCCTTCGTTTCCCTCTTTTCCCCCTTCTTTTCCCTTTTTCTTTCCCATTTTCTTTCCCTTTTTCTTTCCCTTTTCGCTTTTTTCTTTCCCTTTTTGCTTTTTTCTTTCCCTTTTTGTTTTTTTCTTTCCCTTTCCCCCCCTTTTCTTTCCCTTTCCCCCTTTTTCTTTCCCTTTCCCCCCTTTTTCTTTCCCTTTTTTTCCCCCTTTTCTTTCACTTTCCCTTCCCCCCCCTTTCTTTCCCTTTCCCCCTTTTTCTTTCCCTTTTTTCCCCCTTTTCTTTCACTTTCCCTTCCCCCCCTTTCTTTCCCTTTTTCCCATTTTCTTTCCCTCTTCCCCCTTTTCTTTCCCTTTCCCCTTTTCTTTCCCTTTCCATCCCCCCTTTTCTTCCCCTTTCCCCTTTTCTTTCCCTTTCCCCTTTTCTTTCCCTTTCCCCTTTTCTTTCCCGTTTCCCCCTTTTCTTTCCCCTTCCCCCTTTTCTCTCCCTTTCCCCTTTTCTTTCCCTTTTTCCCCCCCTTTTCTTTCCCTTTTCTCCCTTTTCTCTCCCTTTCCTCCCTTTTCTTTCCCTTTCCCCCTCCCTTTTGTTCCCCTTTTCCCTTCCCTGTGCCCCCAGGAGCAGAACCCACGCCCAGTGTCCCCCCCGATGGGATTTTCCCTTTCAGGATCCCCAAGCCCCAGGGCCAGAGCCCTCCCCCGGTGTCCCTGAGCCCTTTCTCTGGTGGCACCGGGACCTGGTGGCACCCTGGCACCTCCCGGGCGCCGATCCCCCTTTTCCAGAGCTCAAAATAATTTAAATTACGGACGGCTCCGTTCCCTCCCTGCTTTGTCACAGAGCTGGGGGTCCCAGTGGATCAGGATCCCGCCAGCAGAGCAGGATTGACCCCGAGCCCCCCAAATGCCCCCTTTTCCTGCCCTGACCCCCCCGGGGCCGTGCCCACCCTCCCTCCCCTCTCTGCAGGTTCGTGAAGTGGATCGAGGACGGAATTCCCGAGGATCCCTTCCTGAACCCGGAGCTGATGAAGAACAACCCCTGGGTGGAGAAAGGCAAATGCGTCATCCTCTGAGGGACGGAGCTCTCCCCGATCCCCGCTCCAGCAGAACCTGAACAACTCCCTGCCCTCACCTCCTTCCTCCCCGTGTAGTTGTAGAGGGGTTTGGAAATGGGGGGACACGAGGAAAATCCCCCCAGGATGGGGCAGCCCTGGGAGGAGGAGCAGCAAAAAGCTTCGCTGCAGCTTCACCTCACGCTTCTGCCACCCAACAGAGGCAGATTTTGCAACTTGTAAAGAGGATTTTATTAAACCTCCCCCGACCCCGTTTTCCGTGATTTTAGATACTTTTGTACGCTCTAGGACATCAGCTGGCAGCAAACCCATGTGCCACCCCGAGGTTCATGACTGAAATAAACAGAGCAATGCTTCTCCTATCGATTTCTTTTCAGATTTGTTTTATTTATTTGTTTTTTTAAACAAAAATAAGCGGGTAATGACAAACACAGCCGCGTGCAGGGCTTTAGAAAGCCAACCCCCAGCTGCTGCCTGCAGCTAGAGCAGGTCCCTGATGTAGAGGTTCCTCCTGACGGCGTTGGAGAAGCCCTCGTTGAAGCGGAACCAGACGTCGCTCTTCCCCACGGCCTTTCCCATCTGCGCCTCCAGGGATTCCTCCTTGGGAACCGGAGGGGCTGCGGGAGGAAAATCCGCTCTCAAACCCCGCAGGGAACCCGAAAACGATGGGCTGGGCCCTGCCTGGAGAGGGGAGGTCTGGGGAAGGGCACAGATTCACCCCGAATCCCCGAGGCCACAATGCCTCCAACACCCAAAATTCCCTCTGGGTGGGGCAGGAATCCCTGGATTTGCCCACGGGAACTCCCTGCCAGAAGGGGTGGGCTCTGGCTGTCCCTGCTGCTGTCCCCAGGGGACGGGGCTGAGGGACAGGAGCCCCTCTGGCGCTGCACTGGCGACGGGGAGAGGCCCCAGTGGCACCCGGGGCCACCCTGTCCCTGTGCCACTCACCCAGTTCTGAGGCCACCCTGTCCCTGTGCCACCCAGCCAGGGCCACCACGTGTCACCCACCCTGTTCTGAGGCCGCTTTGTCCCTGTGCCACCCTGTCCCTGTGTCACCCACTCGGTTCCGAGGCCACCTTGTCCCTGTGTCACCCACCCAGATCTCAGGGCCACCCCATGTCCCCTCTGTCACCCACCCAGGGCCACCCCATGTCCCCTGTGCCACCCACCCAGGGCCACCCCATGTCCCCTGTGTCACCCACCCAGGGCCACCCCATGTCCCCTGTGTCACCCACCCAGGGCCACCCCATGTCCCCTGTGCCTCCCACCCAGGGCCACCCCATGTCCCCTGTGTCACCCACCCAGGGCCACCCCATGTCCCCTGTGCCTCCCACCCAGGGCCACCCCATGTCCCCTGTGTCACCCACCCAGGGCCACCCCATGTCCCCTGTGTCACCCACCCAGGGCCACCCCATGTCCCCTGTGTCACCCACCCGTGGCCGCCTCTTTCCGCTGCAGCGGCCTCCCGAAAAAATCCACCTCAGGCTGTGGGAAGCAGAACAAAGCAGGAATGGGGCAGCTCCAGCTGCTGCTCAGAGAGGGACAAAAGAGGGCAGGATCGTCCCCGGGCAGGGCTCGGCCACCCCAAGGCCCCCCTGAGCGGAGGAGGCAAATGCAAATCCTGCAGGAAGGGCCTGGGAATGCAAACAGCATTCAAATTTTGGGGGGGGATGGAAAAATGTGAGGCTCAGGTGGGGTTTTACAGCCAGGAAAGGGCTGGCAGAGAAACCTGGGGAGGGGCAGTGCCAGGGAATGATCCCAGCTCCTCCTGGAGCCCGGGGTGGGATCCTTCCAGAGAAACCAAATTCGGCTATTTCAGCCCAAATTTGGCTATTTCAGCCCAAATTTGGCTATTTCAGCCCAAATTCGGCTATTTCAGCCCCAATTCCCACAGCTCTTCCCTCCCCCAGCCCTGAAAACTTCCCGGGACACATCCAAGGAGTCACCCAGACCCAAGTGATCCCAAACCCAGCGATGGGGTTCACGGGACACCCGGAGCTGAGCTGGGAAACTGCACTAAAAAACCAAATTCCAGCAGAGCCAGGGTGGGTCTGGCAGCTCAGGGAAGAGCTGGTGGGAATTGGGGAGGAATTGGGCAGGAATTGAGCAGGAATTGGGGCAGGAATTGGGCAGGAATTGGGGAGGAATTTGGGGAGGAATTGGGCAGGAATTGGGGAGGAATTGGGGCAGGAATTGGGGAGGAATTGGAGAGGAATTGGGCAGGAATTGGGGAGGAATTGGGGCAGGAATTGGGGAGGAATTGGGGAGGAATTGGGGCAGGAATTGGGCAGGAATTGGGGAAGAATTGGGGAGGAATTGGGGAGGAATTGGGGCAGGAATTGGGGAGGAATTGGGGAGGAATTGGGGCAGGAATTGGGCAGGAATTGGGGAAGAATTGGGGAGGAATTTGGGGAGGAATTGGGGAGGAATTGGGGCAGGAACTGGGGAGGAATTGGGGCAGGAATTGGGGCAGGAATTGGGCAGGAATTGGGGCAGGAATCGAGCCCAGACCTTGTCCCGCACCGCTGCTCTCCTCACGCTGTGCTCCAGGTGCTGCTGCTGGCCGGGGGTCCCGGTGTCCCCTGGCTGGTCCCCGAGGCCATTCCCGGGATCCTGAGGGGAGGACAGGCCTCAGCCAGGCTCTGCTGGGGTGTCTGAGCTCCAGGGATGGGCACAGAGCGTCTGTCACCCCCTGTCCCCCATCCCAGCCCTGCCTGCCTCCTGCCAGGCGGGATTGGATTATCCCAAAGGCTTTTTCCATCATTTTCTGCCCCGTGGGATCAGCCCCGGCCGAAGCCCCTTCCCCTGGGATTTCACACCATGTAAACAAGGAGCCCCCAGAGGTGTTTTTGCGGCTTCTCTCTGTCTCACGCATCCCCCAGGAGCCCTTCTCCTGCTCCAAAGGGGCTCCCAGGGATTAATTATCCCGCTGGCACCAGGGCAGGGCGGGCATCAGCATCACCCAGGGACATTTCTCCACCTTTTCCACCCATCTTCCCATCTTCTCCTGCCTCCAGGAGAGCCAGCAGAGCCACCTCTGCTCCTCCTGGGGGCTTTGGGACTTGGGGAAGTGCCGCAGGCAGGGAAGGGGAGGCGGGGAAGAGTTCACCTCCCATACCGACAGCAGCCAAAAACTCCCACCCAAAAAAACTCCCGGCTCCTCACACCCGCTGCCTGGGGAGCGGAAGAGCTCGAAGCTGCACCTCCCTCCAGAATTCCTGCCAAAATCCGAGCCCTGCAGCCCTGCAGCCGCGCAGGAACAGCTGCAGCCGCACGGGGTCAATCCCGGATTCCCACTCGCCCGGCCAAAGCCGCTTTTGGGAAAACAACACATCCCCGGGGGATCTCCTCCAGGGGCGCAGCCCCGGCAGGGATTTGGGGAGCTCCCACCTGGCCCAGGCTCCGTGCCTCTGCCCTCCTCATCTTCTCCAGCTCGATCTCCCTGGCGATGAGCTGCTTGGCCTGGTAGCTGAGCTGCCTGCGCGCCGGCAGCGCCGGGAAGCGGCACACGGCCTCCAGGTTCCTGCGGCGGGAAAAGCGGGAGTCAACCCCCGACGCCCCCCAAAATAACCCAGCACCTCTGTGCACCCCGCTGCCCTGCCCCTCCCAGCGCCGTTCCAGCCGGGCTGCCTCAGTTTCCCCCCGCCAGGGGAGGGATTAGCGGGGTTTAATCCCGGCTCGGAAGCGAAAGCAGGGGACGGCAGCGGCTCTGCGCTCGGGAGGTGGCCCTGGGAGGGAAATCCCAGGGGCACAGCCAGCCCGAGGCGCAGGGAACACAGCCAGGAGGGGCGATTCGGGATCGGCAGAGCGGCCGCATCCTAAACACGGCTGGAGCACCAGCGCCGGAGCCAAGGCTCCTTCCAGTGTCCCCAGCAGCGGGGAGGCACCAGCCCCTCGGCCAGCTCCAACAGTTCATATTTATCCACTGTTTACTCACTATTTATTGACTATTTAGCCACTATTTATTCACTATATATCCACTATTTATTGACTATTTATCCACTATTTATCACCTATTTATTCACTATATATCCATTATTTATCCACTATTTATTGACTATACATCCACTATTTATCCACTATATATCCACTATTTATCCACTATCTATTCACTATACATCCACTATTTATCTATTTATCCACTATTTATTCACTATATATCCACTATTTATCCACTATTTATTCATTATATATCCACTATTTATCTACTATTTATCCACTATTTATTCACTATATATCCACTATTTATCCACTATTTATTCACTATTTATCCACTATTTATTCACTATTTATCCACTATTTATTGACTATTTATCCACTATTTATCCACTATTTATTGACTATTTATCCACTATTTATTCACTATTTATCCACCATTTATTCACTATATATCCACTATTTATTTACTATTTATCCACTATTTATTCACTATTTATCCACCATTTATTCACTATATATCCACTATTTATTAACTATTTATCCACTATTTATCCACTATTTATTGACTATTTATTCACTATATATCCACTATTTTTTCACTATATATCCGCTCTTTATCCACAACTTATCCACTATTTACCCACTATTTATTCCCTGTTATCTCCCCTGAAACAAAAGGAGCAAAGCCCCGAGCCGGGTGGCTCTGCAGCCATTCAGAAATCAGCTGTCTTGAAAAAGCTTTAAAGAAATAAACCCCGGCTTTTGCCGGCGACATCAGATTTGTTCGGCAGGCGCCCTGGGTGGGGCAGCCCTGTCCTGCCCCTGCAGGTGACATCCAGAGGCAGCTGCTCCCTTCCCTTCCCTTCCCTTCCCTTCCCTTCCCTTCCCTTCCCTTCCCTTCCCTTCCCTTCCCTTCCCTTCCCTTCCCTTCCCTTCCCTTCCCTTCCCTTCCCTTCCCTTCCCTTCCCTTCCCTTCCCTTCCCCTTCCCCTTCCCTTCCCCTTCCCCTTCCCCTTCCCCTTCCCCTCCCCTCCCTTCCCCTCCCATCCCATCCCATCCCAGCCCCAGGGAATGATGGAACCCACTGGAGATCCCACTGTGGGGATGGGGCAAAGCCAAAAGTCCCAGATCTTTTCCTGACAACCACCACGGAATCCTGGAACGCTTTGGGTTGGGAGGGATCTCAAAACCATCCAGCCCTGACACCTCCCACCGGCTCCAGGCCGGCCTGGGACGCTCCCAGGGATCCAGGAGCAGCCGGAGCTCCTCTGGGAATCCCCCCAGGGAGCCCAGGGCATTCCTTTGGCTGCCCTGGAGGGTCAGGGACCTGGGCAGGGGGGTCTGGGACCCCAGCCCAGAGCCCAGAGCTCAGAGACACTGGATTTGATTTCAGTCCATGGGAGAGGCTTCTTGCACTGCAGGAAGCATTGCAGGCCACAAGAGTGTGAAAAATAGTAGTTTAGTACATCACAGGGTGAAAAAACAGTGGGTTTGGGATTTTTGGCATTGAAGTGAATGGGGCAAGATGGAGAATTTGGGGCGTTGTCTCCTTCTTCTTCCTTCTTGTTCCCTCACTCCATTTCTGCAGTGACGTTGGCACAAAGTAGTTAGTGAGGATTGGGTCAGAGTAAAGATGACCTTTTTAGTAATAGTGATAGACATTGGTAATAAATAGTAAATAAAGAATACGTAGCAATTAGTATAAAAGATAAGGACAGCCCAGAGACAGGAGGAGTCACCAGATGTCCGAGCCGCGGCAAACATCTTTTGGACACTGAGAAAATTGTAAGATAAGAACTAATAAACGAAGCATGTAACCTTGAAGACTCCGTCTTTTCCTGCGTTTGGCACAGAGCTTTGCAGAGGGCCAGAACTCTAAAACCACCTGAATGCCGGGGAATTTAAGCTCCTAAAAAGGAGCCCGTGACTACTGCCGTCCCTGAGTGGGCAGAAACAACCGGCACCCCAGATGGGACAGAAACAGGGCTCTGCCCGCCAGCCCCACGCCCGGCCCCGGCACTCACGGGTCCAGCCTGAAGACGTACTGGCCCTCGGGCAGGCGCTCCTGCAGGTAGCTGAGGTTGTAGGTGAGCATGGTGCTGATGAGCTCAGCCAGCTGCTGCTTCTCCTTGGGGCTGTAGAGCTGCGTGTTCACCTGCCCGGGCACAGCAGAGCCCCGAATCAGCCCGGGGGTTGCGCTCAGCTCCCTCCCGGGGACACACGTCCTGCCCAGAGCACCGCACACCCTGCCCTGCCTGGGCGTGACCGAGAGCTCCCCAAAGCCCTGCTCAGCCAAGCCCAGCTCAGGTGGGGCTCACAAGCCCTCCAAAGAGTTGGGCACCTCCATTTCCCACCACCAGCGCCTGCACTGGCCACGGGTTTGGGGACAGAATGCCAGGAGAGCAGGTCAGGGTCAGGGTGGGCTCAGCAGAGGGGAGGCAGCTGTGGATTTGGGGACAGAAACTCAGGACAGTGGATCAAGGTCAGGATGGGTTCTGCAGAGAGGAAGCAGCTGTGGATTTGGGGACAATGGATCAGTGCAGGCTCTGCAGAGGGGAGGCAGCTGTGGATTTGGGGACAGAAACCCGGGACAGTGGATCAAGGTCAGGATGGGTTCTGCAGAGTGAAGGCAGCTGTGGATTTGGGGAGAGTGGATCAGGATGGGTTCTGCAGAGGGGAGGCAGCTGTGGATTTGGGGAGAGTGGATCAGGATGGGCTCTGCAGAGGGGAGGCAGCTGTGGATTTGGGGAGAGTGGATCAGGATGGGCTCTGCAGAAGGGAGGCAGCTGTGGATTTGGGGACAGAAACCCAGGACAGTGGATCAGGATGGGCTCTGCAGAGGGGAGGCAGCTGTGGATTGGGGACAATGGATCAGGGGGGGTTCTGCAGAGTGAAGGCAGCTGTGGATTTGGGGACAGAAACCCGGGACAGTGGATCAGGATGGGCTCTGCAGAGGGGAGGCAGCAGTCAGGCAGGGCTGCAGCAGACCCAGGGACACTCACGGGCCGCAGTTTGGGGGCGATGATGTCCAGCAGCAGGCACAGCACCTCCAGCACCAGCGCCTGCTGCCCCGCACGGCTCCGCACGCCCGGCGCCATCCCCGACACCACCGACAGCACCAGGTTCTGCATCTGCCTCAGCTTGGCCACGGCCTGGGGACGGCACGGGGACCCTCAGAGACCCTCGGAGGGCGTCCCCGCGGCGCCAGCGCCGTCCCCGCGCCCCGCAGGACTTGCCTCGGGCTGGCTGCTGGGGTAGGCCAGGCGGGGCACGGAGGAGGAGGCGAAGAGCAGGTGGAAAGCCACGGGCAGGAAGGGCAGGTAGCGCAGCAGCTGGAAGCTCTGGCCCTGCAGCACGGCCCGGCCCAGCAGGTCGGAGAAGCCGAGCCACTCCAGGGCCAGGCACACGGAGCCCAGGCTGGAATCGCGCACTCTGGTCTTGAGGAAGTTCTCGAACAGCCCCTGCAAGGGTGGGCGGCCGCCGGGTCTCACCTGGCCGGGGTTCCCAGCTCACCCCCGCCCCGAGCTCAGCTCCGGCCCCTCCGCGGCTGCTCTCACCTGGGCCAGCTTCTCCTGCTCTCCCGAGGAGATGGAGAGGTGCAGGATGTGGTGGAAGCGCTGGGAGGAGGAGTTGAAGCCCCCGGCGTGGGGCAGGTCCTCGTCCCCCAGCAGGAGCTGGGCTGGCAGAGAGGGATCCATTCCTATCCTGTGCCTGGGGGAGCCCAGAGGGAAGGGAGGAGGGGAAGAGCTGAAGAGCTTCCCCCAGGGCTGGAGGGGCCAGCAAGGAACCGGTTTGGATCCTTGGAAACTGGACTGGGGGCAACGCCAACGCCGGATTATTGGGAGTGGAGTGGTGAGAAAGCACCTGGAATGGCTTTAAACTGAGAGAGGAAAGGGTTAGAGGGGATATTGGGAGGGAATATTCCCTGGGAGGGTGGGCAGGCCCTGGCACAGATTCCCAGAGCAGCTGCGGCTGCCCCTGGACCCCTGGCAGTGCCCAAGGCCAGGCTGGATGGGGCCTGGAGCAGCCTGGGACAGTGGGGAGTGTCCCTGGCATGGCAGGAGGTGGCACTGGATGGGTTTTGAGGTCCCTTCCACCCCAAACCATCCCAGGATTCCGTGACGGACACAAACCCCCTCAAGCTCTGCAGGTCACGGAATCCCAGAGCACGGCTCCAAACCCCACCCAGCCTGCCCTGAACACCTGCGGGGATCCAGGGACAGCCACAGCCCCTCTGGGGAACGGGAGCACCACCCCCCAGCACCCCAGAGACCCCCAAACCTCCTCCTACCTCTGGGGCCTGGGCAGCTGGAAGATCTCCTGCCAGAGGGAGAAGAGCCCCTTGTTGTGGTCCTTGAGGCCGATCCTCATGGTCTGCACCGTCCGCACGCTCAGCTCCCGCTGCCCTCGGCCGTGCAGGAACTGCGGCAGGAGCCAGGGCATGGAGGGGACCCCAAACCCCCGGGGGAGCCGGACACGGCCACCCCCCCTTCCTGAGAGCACCCCGGGGGACAGGGCCACGCCGCAGGACCGGCCTGGAAGGGGCTTCTGTCCCCTCTGTCCCCCTGTGAGCCCACAGCTGCAGCAGGAGCGTGTCCCCAGGGCCATGGCCGTGTCCTGGTGGCCATCCCGCTGTCCCCAGGGTCATCTCCATGTCCCCCAAGTCATCCCCACGTCCCCAGGGCCATCCCCATGTCCCCAAAGCCATCCCCATGTCCTGACAGCCATCCTTGTGTCCCCAGAGCCATGCCCATGTCCCCAGAGCCCTGCTGTTGTCCCCAAGGTCATCCTACTGTCCCCAAGGCCATCCCCATGTCCCCAAAGCCACGTCCATGTCCCCAGCGCGATGCTCACATCCCCAGGGCCCTCCCTGTGTCCCCAGAGCAATCCCCATGTCCCCAAGGCCCTCCCCACATCCCCAGGACCCTTCCCGTGTCCCCAGGGCCCTCCCCATGCCCCCAGGGCCCTCCCCGTGTCCCCAGGGCCCTGCGGCGTCCCCAGCACCTGCAGGGTGTTGATGCAGGAGCGGATGTCGTTGTCGGTTTTCTCGCAGAGCGCCAGCAGCGCGCTCGTGTCAGCGCGCATCCCCTGCCGGAGAGCGATCTGCGGGGACAGGGACGGGGACAGGGATCAGGGACAGGGAGGGGACAGGGACAGGGACAGGGACAGGGACAGGGACGGGGACAGGGACGGGGACAGGGATCAGGGAGGGGACAGGGACAGGGATCAGGGATCAGGGACAGGGACAGGGATCAGGGACAGGGACAGGGATCACGGACAGGGAGGGGACAGGGATCAGGGACAGGGACAGGGAGGGGACAGGGACGGGGACAGGGATCAGGGAGGGGACGGGGACGGGGACAGGGATCAGGGATCAGGGACAGGGAGGGGACAGGAATAGCCAGACCCTCAGGGGGACAGGGAGGGGACAGGGAGAGGACAAGGAAAGCCAGGGCTGAGGGGACAGGGACAGCCAGGGCTCAGGGGACAGGGACAGTCGGGGGACAGGGACAGTCAGGGCTCAGGTTACAGGGGACAGGGACAGCCAGCCCCTCAGGGAGGGGACAGTGGGGCACAGACCTCGCCGAGGCGCTGGGCGAGGCGGGAGGGAGCGGTGCGGGGGAAGCTGAGCAGGAAGGATTGCTGCCGGAGCGGGCGCAGCGCGGGCACGTACCTGTGAGGGGAGCACGGGGCTGAGACAGCCCAGCAGGGAATTCCGCTCCTCCTGGAGTTATTTAGGCTGGGAAAAACCTCCCAGAGTCACTTCCCCCAGCACGGCCGCGTCACCGCGGAATGATGTCCCCAAGTGCCACATCCACAGAAATCCCCTCAGGGATGGGGACTCCAGCCCTGCCCTGAGCAGCCCGGGCCCATCAATACCTGAGTGCCTTTTCCATGACAGCCCTTCCATGAAGGAATTTTCCAATCTAAACCTCCCCTGGCCCAGCCTGAGGCCGTTCCCTCTCCTCCTGTCCCTGTTCCCTGGGAGCAGATCCCAAATCCCCCCCGGCTGTCCCCTCCTGCCAGGGACTTGTGCAGAGGCAGAAATTCCTCCTGGTCCCCGTTTTCTCCAGGCCTTTTCTCCTGAAATTCCTAAAGAAATTTCTCCCGAAATTCCTCCTGGTCCCCATTTTCTCCAGGCCTTTTCTCCTGAAATTCCTCCCAAAATTCCTCCTGGTCCCCATTTTCTCCAGGCCTTTTCTCCTGAAATTCCTCCCAAAATTCCTCCTGGTCCCCATTTTCTCCAGGCCTTTTCTCCTGAAATTCCTCCAGAAATTCCTCCAGAAATTCCTCCTGGTCCCCATTTTCTCCAGGCCTTTTCTTCTGAAATTCCTCCCAAAATTCCTCCTGGTCCCCGTTTTCTCCAGGCCTTATCTCCTGAAATTCCTCCCAAAATTCCTCCTGGTCCCCATTTTCTCCAGGCCTTTTCTCCTGAAATTCCTCCAGAAATTCCTCCTGATCCCCATTTTCTCCAGGCCTTTTCTCCTGAAATTCCTAAAGAAATTCCTCCTGATCCCCATTTCCTCCAGGCCTTTTCTCCTGAAATTCCTCCTGGTCCCCATTTTCTCCTGAACCCCACTCCCAGCACCCTCAGGAATTCCCCAGCTCCCTTCCCTTCCCTTCCCTTCCCCGGGCACGCCGCAGCCCCTCTCATCCCGAGGGACACAAACCAAGCCCAGGACCGGAGGAGCTGCGCTCCGACACCCACGCCACCAGCAGCTGTGGGGCAGCGCGGGGCGTCCCCGTCCCCGTCCCCGTCCCCGTCCCCGTCCCCCCAGGACCGGTGCCACTCACTGGTCGTTGCAGATGCAGATGATGGGGCGCAGCAGGAGCCCCCCCTCGCGCCGCCGCCGCCCCGCGCCCGCCTCGCCCTCGCCCTCCTTCCTCTGGACGATGGCCAGCAGGACATCGATGGAGGCCTGGGGGGAACGGGGACAGGAGGGATGGATTCCCGCCCGGGGAGCCCCCCGCGCTGGAGCCCCCCCGGCTGCAGGGGAGCGGGCCCCCCGCTCACCGCGGGCGCGCCGTCGATCTCGTCGATGATGAGGCAGTTGGGGCTCTCGTGCGAGCCCAGCACCGAGCGCATCTGGGTGGCGGCTTCGATGCGGGCGCGGAACACCTCCGGGCTGCGGTCGTCACTGCCGGGGGACACGGGGACACGGCCGGCATCAGCTGGGGGACAGTGACACCCCTGGGACAGTGACACCTCTGGGACAGGGACACCTCTGGGACAGCGACACCTCTGGGACAGTGACACCTCTGGGACAGTGACACCTCTGGGACAGCGACACCTCTGGGACAGTGACACCCCTGGGACAGTGACATCTCTGGGACAGTGACACCTCTGGGACAGTGACACCCCTGGGACAGTGTCACCTCTGGGACAGTGACATCTCTGGGACAGTGACACCCCTGGGACAGTGACACCTCTGGGACAGGGACACCTCTGGGACAGCGACACCTCTGGGACAGTGACACCTCTGGGACAGTGACACCCCTGGGACAGTGACACTTCTGGGACAGTGACACTTCTGGGACAGTGTCACCTCTGGGACAGTGACATCTCTGGGACAGTGACACCCCTGGGACAGCGACACCCCTGGGACAGTGTCACCTCTGGGACAGTGACATCTCTGGGACAGTGACACCCCTGGGACAGTGACACCTCTGGGACAGTGACACCTCTGGGACAGCGACACCCCTGGGACAGCGACACCCCTGGGACAGCGACACCTCTGGGACAGTGACACCTCTGGGACAGCGACACCTCTGGGACAGTGACACCTCTGGGACAGCGACACCTCTGGGACAGTGACACCCCTGGGACAGTGACACCCCTGAAACAGCGACACCTCTGGGACAGCGTCACCCCTGGGACAGTGACACCTCTGGGACAGCGTCACCCCTGGGACAGCGTCACCTCTGGGACAGTGACACCTCTGGGACAGTGACACCTCTGGGACAGCGACACCCCTGGGACAGTGACACCTCTGGGACAGTGACACCTCTGGGACAGTGTAACCCATGGGACAGTGACACCCCTGGGACAGTGACACCTCTGGGACAGTGACATCTCTGGGACAGTGACACCCCTGGGACAGTGACACCTCTGGGACAGTGACACCTCTGGGACAGTGTCATCCATGGGACAGTGACACCCCTGGGACAGTGACACCCCTGGGACAGCGACACCTCTGGGACAGTGACACCCCTGGGACAGCGACACCTCTGGGACAGTGACACCTCTGGGACAGTGACACCTCTGGGACAGCGACACCCCTGGGACAGCGACACCCCTGGGACAGTGACACCTCTGGGACAGTGACACCCCTGGGACAGTGACACCTCTGGGACAGCATCACCTCTGGGACAGTGACACCCCTGGGACAGCGACACCTCTGGGACAGTGACACCTCTGGGACAGTGACACCTCTGGGACAGCGACACCCCTGGGACAGCGACACCTCTGGGACAGTGACACCCCTGGGACAGTGACACCTCTGGGACAGCGTCACCTCTGGGACAGTGACACCCCTGGGACAGTGACACCCCTGGGACAGCGTCACCCCTGGGACAGTGTAACCCATGGGACAGTGACACCTCTGGGACAGCGTCACCCCTGGGACAGCGACACCTCTGGGACAGTGACACCCCTGGGACAGTGACACCTCTGGGACAGCGACACCTCTGGGACAGTGACACCCCTGGAACAGTGACACCTCTGGGACAGTGACACCCCTGGAACAGTGTAACCCATGGGACAGTGACACCTCTGGGACAGTGACACCCCTGGGACAGCGACACCCCTGGGACAGTGACACCTCTGGGACAGTATCATCCATGGGACATTGTCATCCATGGGACAGCGCCACTCCTGGGACAGCGACACCTCCAGAACAGCATCAGCTGGGGGACAGTGTCACTCCTGGGACAGTGTCATCCATGGGACATTCTCACCCATGGGACAGCATCACCCATGGGACAGTAACAACCCTGGGACAATGACATCCACGGTTCAGTGTCACCTCCAGAACTGTGACACCCCTGGGACACCCTCATTCCCAGGATACCATCACCTCCAGCATCACCTCTGCCACAGCAAAACCTGCCCCTGTTTGTGGGCAGGGCACGGGCTCCCCCGGCACTTGGGGCTCCCCCGGCACTTGGGGCTCCCCCGGCACTTGGGGCTCCCCTGGCACCCCGTGCTCACCTGGCACTTGGGGCTCCCCTGGCACCCCGTGCTCCCCCGGCACCCCGTGCTCACCTGGCGTTCATCTCCACGGCGTTGTACCCCGCGTGCCTGGCGATGACGTGTGCCAGCGTGGTCTTGCCCAGCCCAGGGGGGCCGCAGAGCAGGGCCACCTGTGGCACACAGGGGAGGTCACCCCTGGAGGGCTCCTCCACGGAGGGGACAAGGCCGCTGCTCAGCCGGTGACACCACAGGGACGCTCCCCTCCCGCCCACCTTGTACTTGGGTCTCTTGTGCTGGTCCAGCTCGGCCTCCAGGATCTCCTCGGTGAGCTGGACCTTGGTTTTCCACTTGCTGGGATGTTCCTTGGGATGGCCGAGCTGGGCATGGGCTGCAGGGCCGGGCTTGGGCCTCTTGCCAGCCCTGTCCTTGCCGAACACCACCGTGTCCCACAGCTTGAGCCACTTCAGCAGGCAGCGGTTGGTGTACTGCAGGGGAAAACCCGTGGAACCTGGGGAAAGTCCAGCTGAGGGCACAGGAAAGCCCTCCTCCGTGGAGGAGGCTGCTGGGGGCTCCAGCTGGCACCACCCAGGTGGGAACGCTTCCCTTCCCAGCTCAGCCCCCATCCCCCGGGGAAAAGCCTGGAAAAGTCACATCAGCCCCACCCCTGCTGGCTCAGCTCAGCACTCTCAGCCTCTCCCAGCACGTCCAATTCCCTACAAAACTCCTAATATCCCCCCAAAAATTCAAAACAGTCAACAACTCCCAGCTAAAACCCCCCGTAACTTTTTTTTTTGCCTTGTTCTGGTCACATTTTATAGGGTTTTTTTTTTGCCAGAACACCCACAGGCTCCAATGAAAACCTGCCATCCCCACTCCCAGGGACCCAGGACTGCTCCCAGCACAGACACAGCCCCCCAGGCAGCGCTCCCAAAGGGAATTCCCGATCCCACGGCGTTCAGGAGGAGCTGCAGAGGTGCCGAGCCCACCCCTGCCCAGCCCCCCTCGTCCCAGCACCTCACATCGTCACTGAGCAGCTCGATGTAGCGCCGGGGCGTGAACTTGTCCACCCAGAGGCAGTGGGCTGCGGGCTCCTCCTCGGGCGCTGGAGCCGTGTCCATGCTGGGATCCGGGCTCTCGGCGCTGGCCTCGCTCCCCAGGCAGCTGCAGGATGGGATTCATTCACCCCAAAGCGCCCCAGGAGTCAGGGCAGGCCGGGAATTCCACCCAGACCCCCCCAAGCTGGGGGTGATGAGGGCAGAAGAGGTTCCTCTGCTTGCAGGACCCCCAAAATCCGACGCTGAGTGAGCAGCTGGGAGGCAAACCCGGCAGCGTGGCGGGGACTGGGGAGGGATTTCACGCCAAGGTCTCACCTGTTTATGATCTCTGTCAGCTGCTGGGACGCCTCCAGAACCTGCCTGCGACGCTTGGGCACAAAGAGAGAGGGGTCAGAGACGTCCCCCCGTCCATGGCTGGGGAATTCGGGAGCCAGCAGGGGCGGCAGGGACAGAGGGGAAGGCGTGGGAGACGCGGTACCTCCTCATCCACCTGCTCCTTCAGGTAGGAGAAAGGCACCCCCAGCAAGTGCAGCGGCCTGCGAGCGTTCCAGCCCAGGGAATCCGGGATCTGCGGGGACAGGGCACGGACAGCTCCCTCCTGGAGGCCACGGAGGAGCCGACCCCGCCCTCAGAGCCCTCCTCACCTCCAGCCCCGTCCCGCAGGGATCGTCCCTGAGCACCAGGAAGACCCTGGTGCCCCGGGTGGAGGTCACGTTGATGTAATCCTCCAGCACGGGCGGTCTCCTCAGCACCCTCCTCTTTTCCAGGGGTGGTGTGGTCTGCAGCGGGATCACCCCACTCACCTCCGGGTGGCTGGAGCTGGAAAACACCAAATTCCTTCAGCAGGGGAAGGGCCCTTTCCGCAGGGGGAGCAGGGTGACCGGGGGTTTTGCCCTGCAGGGAACATCAGAGCCACGTGTGACAGCCGCAGGTCACCTAACGGAGACAGTGCCAGGACGACCCGGCACGTCCTCATCCGGCCTCCAGACCCGGCCTTTGCCAAGGCTAACGAGGAATACAAATGAATAATTAGAGCCTTGCCTGCCCCACAGCCTTCCTTACATCAAACGAGCACAGTCACAGGGCTCCCGGAGCCAGGAGCAGAGGTAGCAGGGATTTTTTATCTGTTCCACCCAGGAATGCTTCAGCGAGCCTACGTTGTTTTTGTTACGGCTGGAATTTAACTAACTTCGCAAAAGACAGCATCACTGAACTTTAAACTAGGTGTTAGGTCTTTTTCTTGCTTACTGACACAAGCTCTTACCTGTTTAAGGCGCTCAAAAATCCTCTATTTATTTAAAATTAAACTTGTGTTTCTCCCCCACGTCTGCGTGGAGTTATGTATTACACTTTCTCTGAAGGTGCTAATTCAACCCTCACGTTTCTGGGCACTCCTGGGCCCGTGTGGATTTAGCCCAGGGGGATTCATACACCAACACTTTTCCTCTCTGCGGTTAAAAATGGGGCTCAGCGCGGCCGACCTGGTACTGTGGGGAGGCAGAGGCGCCTGTGCGCCGCCCTCCCAGCAGACATCCGGAGCCAGCTCACGGTCCGCATCGAAATCCAGCTTCTTCACAGCTTCCAGGCGCTGCCGCTTCGGCCGCGGGGCTGGAGCAGGGGGAGAGAGAGCATCGCGGGCGCACGGCGGTACCCGGGGGATGCTGCAGCGCCCGGCACCGCTCGGGGCTCAGCAGCACGCGGGGAACCGGGCCAAACCTACTGCGGGCTTCGTGTGCCGGCGGGGACACGGCGGGGACACGGTCCCGCTCCCTTTTCTTGCCTCCGGTGCCCGCGGGGGGTTCGGGCTCCACCGGCGGCTGCCTCTTGTCCCGGAACCGGGAGGTTTTGGGGCCGGCGGGTGGGGATGGATCATCTGCAAGAGGGGTCAGACCACGGTGCCGGTCACCGGAGGGGACCCGCGGCGGGGCGCGCACAAGTTGCGGGCGCAAAGCGCGGTCCGGTCCGGTCCGCCCGCTTCCTCCATCCTTCCCTCCGCCGCCTCCCGTGCCGGCGCCGCAGCAGCGCCCACCTCCCAGCTCGGCCAGCACCTCCAGCTCGGCGGCGAAGCGCTCGTAGAAGCCATCCTCGGCTCCATCCTGGAGCACATCCCGGAGCACATCCTCGGGCACATCCTCGGCGCCCGCCATGGACCGCGCCCGCCGCGCTTCCTCCCGCGCGCGCCGCGGGGCCGGGCGCTGATTGGGCTCGGCGCGCGCGGGCGGACGCGGCGGACCAGGCGCTGATTGGGCGCGGTCCGCGGGCGGGCGCGGCGGAGGGGGCGCTGATTGGGCGCGGCGCGCGGGACGGTGCGTCGGAGGAGGCGCTGATTGGGCGCGGCGCGCCGGCGGGCGCGGCGGAAGGGGTGCTGATTGGGCGCGGCGCGAGCGCTGCCGGAAGGCGCTGCGGGAGCGGGCGGGGCCGCGGCGGCGGGGGCGCTGCGCGGGGCCCCTCAGCAGAGTGCGGGTCACCTCCGCCCTGCTCCCGGTCACCTCCGCCCTGCCCGGGGTCCCCTCTCCGCCGTGCCTGTCCCCGCCCCGCCTCCCCTGTCCCCTCCCCTGTGTCCCGTGCTCTCCGGCGGAGCCGCCGCGGTCGCGGCCGGGCTGCAGCGGGGAGCGGCGATCGCCGCCGTGGGGATGGGCAGAGCCGGCGCGGCGCGGCTGCGGGGCCTCCAGGCGTGACAGCGGGGCGGGGATGGGCCATCCCCGCCTGGCTCCGGGGCGTCCCGGGGCAGCGGGGCGGCGGCGGAGCGGCGCGGTGTGAGGCCGCATCGGCCGGAGCGCTGCTGTAGCATCCGCACCGCCGCGGGAGCTGCGCCCGCACGGTGTGACACCGGTGAGGCCCGGGGGCGGGCGGGGTGACGGCCGCGCTGCAGGTGACACCGGTACCTCGGTGCGTCTCCATTCCCTCCTGAATGTCGCGCCTCCAGGCCCTGCTCCTTGCCCGTCCCGTCTGTCCCGGGATGCTGTGCCCATCCCGGGGTGCCCGTCCCGCAGCTGGCGGTTCCTCCCGTCCCGCTCATCCCGATTCCCCGTCTCTCTCCCCGCTCAGGGCGCTGGCCATGGAGCCGGGCACCATCGACAACCTGTCCATCCTGTACCAGAGCTCCGACTTCATCGTGGTCAACAAGCACTGGGACCTGCGCATCGACAGCAAGATGTGGTACGAGACGCTGACCCTGCAGAGCCAGCTCAAGCACCGCTTCCCCGAGCTGGCCGACCCCGACACCTACTACGGCTTCAGGTGAGCGCCTGGGCGCCGAGCCCGGCCCTGCCCTCGGCTGGGGACATTCCCGACATCTCCAGGATGCTCCTTTACCCCCGTGCCCCTCCCAGGTTCTGCCACCAGCTGGATTTCTCCACCAGCGGGGCCCTGTGTGTGGCACTCAACAAAGCGGCGGCGGGAAGTGCCTACAAGTGCTTCAAGGAGCGCCTGGTGACCAAAGCCTACCTGGCCCTGGTGAGCCCTCCCTGCCACCTCCCGCCGTTCCTGAGCACCTCTGCCCTGAGGGAAAGCTGAGGGAGGTGGGGGTGTTCAGCTGGAGAAGAGAAGGACTCGGAGAAGAGGGCTGGAGAGGGATTTGGATGAGGGCGTGGAGGGACGGGGCACAGGGAATGGCTTCCCACTGCCAGAGGCTGGGGTTGGGTTGGTATTAGGAAGGAATTCTGGCACAGAGTGCCCAGAGAAGCTGTGGCTGCCCCTGGATCCCTGGCAGTGGGACGAGGCTGGGAACAGCCTGGGTTGGTGAAAGGTCTCCCTGCCCCGACAAGGAGCTGTGCCTCGGGAAATTGACGGGCTTTAGGGTCCTTCCAGCCCCACCCTTGCTGTGACTCCGTGATTCCTGTCATGGGTGGGTGAGGAGCACGTGCAGGGCTCAGTTTCCACGTCCCTGCCCCAGGTGAGGGGCCACGTGAGGCAGAGCCGGATGACGATCCGCTACGCCATCGGGAAGAACACCACCGAGGGCATGACCCACATGATGTGCATCGAGGGGACAGAGGGTGAGCAGCCCCCTCCCCTGCTCTGCCCACACCCCCAGGGATGCGCCGGGGCGTCACAAACCCCCCGCGGGTCTCCTTGCAGGCTGTGAGAACGCCAAGCCGTGCCAGTCGGAGCTGGTGGTGCTGGAACACGGGTCCTACAGCGGAGACCCCGTCACCAAAGTGCTGCTGCAGCCGCTGACAGGTGCGGACAGGGGCAGCTCCGACGTGGGGCGGAGCCTGGAATGGGATGAGGGAAGCTGAGAACCGCCGCGCTCAGGGGGACAAATGCCCCACCGTGCCCTGAAGGAGGGCGTGAGGAATTCCCTGCCCCTGATTCCCGCTCTCCCCGCAGGGAGGACTCACCAGCTCCGGGTTCACTGCAGCGCCGTCGGCCACCCCATCGTGGGGGACTTCACCTACAGCCGCCGGCAGGACAGCAGTCCCTACAGGATGATGCTCCACGCCTACTACCTGCGCATTCCCACCGGCAAGGAGCTGATCGAGGTGTGCGCGCCCGACCCCTTCGTCACCGCCATGGACGGCAACTGGGTGCCCCAGCACGTCACCCAGCGCCTGGAGGACGTCATCCAGGAGCTCAAGGACGAGGGGACACGGAAGGAGAAGGAGGAGGAGGAGGAGGAGGAGAGGCGGGAGGCTGCCGGAGAGGAGGAGGCAGGGAGCGAAGGCAGGAGGGAGGAGACGGAGGAGCAGCGGGCGCGGTGCGAGCAGTGGTTGGCTGAGTGGGCTCTGGAGTGAGCGCGAAGCACATCCCTGCGTTTCCAGCTGCACCCTTGTCCCTGCGGGTCCCCAGGGAGCCCAGCGCTGCCTCCACACCTGCACTCCCTGTCTGGCTTCCCTCGCTCCCGGGGCTGGCGTCAGGTGGATTTTAGGAGCGGTTCGGGTGGGGCTCTTTTGGAATGTCCGTCACCCATCTGGCCACGGGACGTCCCTTTCCCAATCCCCGGCCTCAGGAGCAGAGTCAGTGTCACATTCCAGCTTAGAGTGACCCCAAAGCTTCCCATCCCTGTCCTGGGCACAGCTGGACGCTGCCTTGGCCACGGGCGTTCCCACAAGATCTCCGTGCACTGGGTGCAGAATTGCAGCGGGGTGCAGCTCCAGTGCCCGTGTCCCCCGTTCCCATTCCCTGCCTGCAGCTGCTGTGTCTGTGGGAGGTGGGAGAGTGGGGGCTGGAGCACGTCCTGGGGACGCTGATGGTGCCCCAGTCCCGGGGTGTCCTGTGAAACTGGACTGGGATGGGCGTGGGAAGGTCCCTGCCCCTCGCCCCCTCCCTCCCTCAGCCCACCTGGGGCGGTTTTAAAGGTTTGGTGAAGGTGAAGGAGTTGGTTCCGACGGATTTTAAACTTTTTTCAATTTTTTAGGAAGAGAATCTAGTCTTTTAGGGTTTGTAAAATACGGGTGGTCTCAGGAACGAGGTGTTTTCAGTACTTCTGTGGTCGGATAGCCAGCAGCCCAAAGCTTTTTTTAAAGGATTTTATTATTCTTCTACTAGCACTGCCTTTCCTGCTTTTATCCCTGCTGAGACAGGTCAGAGGACACGAATCCCTCTCTGCTCCCCCACTGAGGAGGGGTCAGGGTGCTGTGAGGGTCCCATGCTCCTGCCTGGCAGCTCTCCAGAGGGTCCTGCAGGCAGGGCCTTCAGCTGGGCACTTTGGGAAAGCTCTGGAGCAGCAGGAAAAAGGATAAAGCTGGAAGAAAGGCTGAGGACCGATGGGAAGAGCAGGCAGGAGCTCAGCTTTGACAGATGCCGAGAAATTTCCTTGCTTTGCTGGCCGTCCTGCTTTGCTTCCCCCTTCCCTGCTCATCCTCTGCAGCCCCCAAGGGACATTTGGAAATGAGGAGAACGGGGTGGGGCAGAGGAGCTGGAGCCGCACAGCCCCACCCCAGGGCCCTCGAGGACCACATCAGCACCTGCGCAGAGCTGTCACCTCACCAGCCACATCCCCTGTGAAATACACCTGATGTTCACGCAGCTGAGGGGAAATAAAAAATCACAGCCTTGTGGATAAGGACAGGAGAGGAAAATCCTGGAAATTAAAAAATCACAGCCTTCTCCTTGTGGATAAACACAGGAGAGGAAAATCCTGGGAATTAAAAATCACAGCCCTCTCCTTGTGGATAAACACAGGAGAGAAAAAGCCTGGAAATTAAAAAATCACAGCCTTCTCCTTGTGGATAAACACAGGAGAGGAAAATCCTGGAAATTAAAAATCACAGCTTTCTCCTTGTGGATAAACACAGGAGAGGAAAATCCTGGAAATTAAAAAATCACAGCTTTCTCCTTGTGGATAAACACAGGAGAGGAAAATCCTGGGAATTAAAAATCACAGCCCTCTCCTTGTGGATAAGCACAGGAGGGAAAAATCCTGGGAATTAAAAATCACAGCCTTTGCGCGCTGCTTTTCCCCAACGCCGTGGATCCGAAGGGATTTTCCTTACCCTGCAGGAGTTTTCCGGGCGGGCTCGCTCCGGGGCTGTGTCCTCTCCTCTCCTCTCGTGCCCCGCGGGTTGTGCTGTGGCTCTGATGTCTCCTGTGCGCTCTGCAGTTCCACTTCTGGTGTGTTTGCTGTATTAAACGTGTCTCTGCCCGTCACTCTCTGCGTTCTGGATCCATCCCGTGGGTTTCCAGGAATGAGGCAGGACCGGCCCCGGGGCTCCCACCCGGCCAAAGCTGTGTGTGAGAGGAGGATTGTTGTGTGAGAGGATTTCAGTGTGAGAGGCAGGATTGCAGTGTGAGAGGCAGGATTGTTGTGTGACAGGCAGGATTGTTGTGTGAGAGGCAGGATTTCAGTGTGAGAGGCAGGATTTCGGTGTGAGAGGCAGGATTTCGGTGTGAGAGGCAGGATTGTTGTGTGAGAGGCAGGATTGTGTGAGGATTTCGGTGTGAGAGGCAGGATTTCGGTGTGAGAGGCAGGATTGTGTGAGAGGATTTCGGTGTGAGAGGCAGGATTGTTGTGTGAGAGGCAGGATTGTTGTGTGAGAGGCAGGATTTCGGTGTGAGAGGCAGGATTGTGTGAGAGGCAGGATTGTTGTGTGACAGGCAGGATTTCGGTTTTCAAAGCAGGATTGCAGTGTGAGTGGCTGTGATGGGATGCTCCAAGGCACTGGAGGCTGGGAGAGCTGGGATTTTCCAGCCTGGGGAAGGGAAGGCTCCAGGGAGAGCTCAGAGCCCCTTGCAGGGCCTGAAGGGGCTCCAGGAGAGCTGGAGAGGGACAGGACTGGGAGATTATTTTTTTTTAAGGTTATGAACCAGACACGGGCAGAGGGCACCTGATCAAGGGAGAGGAGCGTTGCCAGCCCCGCTGGCACAGGCAGCTGCAGCCAGAGCGCCCAGCTGACCTGGGAATGTCCCCGGGAACAGCCCGGAGCAGATGCTCCTCATGTTCAAGCTCAGGGTGGATCCTCCTGTGGCAGCTCCTGAGGGAGTTTCAGGGTCAGCTTTGATCCCCACAGGGTCACAGGGGACACGGTGACCCCCAGAGTGGCCCTGATGTGTCCCTGATGTGTCCCTGATGTGTCCCTGCCCTCCTGCTCCAGCCACCTCTGTCCAGCCAGCCCGGGGCAGGGGCTGTGTCCCTCCAGCAGCCTCATAGCAAACGAGTTTCTGTAATTTTACTGCCCCAACAGGAGCTATTTTTACAGTAAATCCTTCCAAAATAGAAACCAGCAACGCCCACGAGCCTCGGCCCAGCCCTGGGGCTGCAGGACCGGTTGGGGGACAGGGCTGGGGACAGGACAGGGCTGCGGGTGACAAACCCCCCTTGGCAGCGTGCCAGCAGCTCCAGGGACCCTCGGGGAGGGCTGGGACCCCCAAACCTGGCCGAGAGGGGGGCGCAGCCCTGCTCCAGCCCAGCCACCGCCTTTCCCTTTTCCCGGGATGAAGGCTCAGGTGACGTTTGTGCTCGCGGCTCCTCCATCACCTCAGAGCCCCGGGAAGGATTTGGTTCCTCCGGTTTTTGGTCTCGTTCCTCGTGGCACGTGCCCGACAGCGTTTTGGAGCACGATCAGGGGAAAACCTGGAAGAAAGGGAACGGGATTGGCTGTGATCCAGGGAAAAACGAGAGGCACAGAGGAAGCACTTCCCAGAGAGTGCTGAGCCCATCGCAGAGCTCGGTCTGTTCTGCACCCCTGCTGCCCCATAAAATAACCCCTGAGCAGCTCCAGAGGTTTTCCCCTCACCGGGAGCGCCCTGATCCCCCTCAGGAGCACCGAAACTCCCGAAGCGGAGGCTTTAACTCCTTCTGGGTTCACTTTGGGTTCAGCTGAACCCGGAGCTCAAAGTGACCCTTTGCCGAGAAGTAGGAAACAAGCCCAAAGCAAAACCGGGGAGAAGGGAAGGAGCCTGGCAAAACAGAGTTGAGAAACTGCCCCGTCACACCCCGTGCTCCCAGCAACATCCCCACCCCGCAGAGATAAAGTGCCGAGCGCTGCCCAGCCCCTGCCCCAGCCCCGGCAGCTCCTTCCCGGCCGATCCTCGCACCCCGGAGCCGAATCCCACTGCACAAGGAGCAGGAGAGCGGCTCGGCACAGCCACGGTAGGATTTGGCGGGGGGGAAAAATGAGATTTAGGGGAGGAAGTAATTTAGGTAGAGGTCAAACGGCGATAACGGATTGCTGTGGGCGGCCCCGAGGGAATTTCAGGAGCAGGGATTGATTTTCTGGCAGGAGATTCCCCCTGAGGGGTGGGGAACACCCGCCGGGCTCCCCCGCTGCCTTACACTGGGTTTGTCCCAGTCCGTGCTGGGAGGAGCTGGGGGATGGACGGGGACCCTGTCGCTGCAGGACAGTCGTGGAGTTCCTTCTAATAACGGGTGGGGAAAAGTCCTCTTCTCTGTTATGTAGGATTTCAAATCTGTCCCGTGGTCATGGGGGTCTGTGCAGCATCGCAGGGGTAGGGTGGGCACAGTGAGACCCCTGAGCCCACAGCTCCAGCCCCAGTGTGGGTGACAGAATCGGCCCCAGGACCCCCAGAGCTGTCCCCAAACAGTGACCCGAGTGTGGAACAGCCCCAGTGTGGGTGACAGAATCAGCCCCAGGACCTTCCAGAGCTGTCCCCAGGCAGTGACCCCGAGTGTGGAACAGCTCCAGCCCCAGTGTGGGTGACAGAATCAGCCCCAGCACCCCCAGAGCTGTCCCCAAACAGTGACCCCGAGTGTGGAACAGCTCCAGTCCCAGTGTGGGTGACAGAATCAGCCCCAGGACCCCCAGAGCTGTCCCCAAACAGTGACCCCGAGTGTGGAACAGCTCCAGTCCCAGTGTTGGTGACAGAATCGGCCCCAGGACCTTCCAGAATTCCCAGCGTGGCTCACGGCTCTCCGAACCCGCTCCAAGGACGAACCCCCGGCAGCAGCACCATGGTGTGGGCATCCCCAGCCCTGGCAGCCGCCACCCTCTGCCTCCGTGAGTCACATCCTGTCCCAAAAACCGCCCCGGGACCCCCAGCCACCCCCTGGCAGCAGGGATGCTCCGGCCGTGCTGCCCCCCTCCAGGCACACACCTTCCCCGATATCCAGGGATGGATTTATCCCTTTTTGTCTTCCACCCGCTCCTGGAGGGAGCCGGGGGTGCTCGGCCTGGGGGCCGCTCTGCTCCTAGTGCCCCGCAGCATTTCCTAAACGTTAAATCAACAAAGGAAAGGCTCTTCCTAACCTTTAAACGCGCTCGGAACGACCCCGACGAGCCGTTCACAATCCACGGGTGTTTCCTAACCTGCCCCTGCTTCCTTGCAGGTGCCTCCGCGGACCTGGTGAAAGCCGCAGCGGTGAGTCCCGGCCGGCTCCGCTGGCTCCCACGGGGCTCTCCCGAAATTCCAGAGGCGCCGCCGCTCCCCCAGCGCCCGGCTCCAGGGCGGCGCGGCCGTCGCCTCCCTGCTGTCCCCCTGTCCTTGTGCCACCCCTCACCTCCCCGCCCCGCTCCCAAACCCAGCTCCAGGCTGAGGGGACAGACCCCCGCAAGTGTCGCCGCTCCTCACGGCGGCTGCGGTGGCTTTTGTCCCCGCAAGCGGCCCGGGGGCTGCTCCTGCCTGCTCCCCTGGAGCTCCTGCTCCCGCGGGCAGCGGTCTGGGCGCTCCAGCCGGCTCCGATCGCATTCCCGGCATCCCAAATCCCTTCTTCCCTTTCCTCACCGGTTCTGAGCATCCCCCGTCCTCTCCGCAGGCAGCTCTGATCCTCGGAGCCGTGCTGTCCAGCGCTGAGCATCCCCAGTAAGTCCCAGCCCCGGCGGGGGCTCTGAGGATCGGGGAGGGTCCCGGGGGGGGTGGATTTGAGTTTATCCCACACCTGCTGCCGGGCTGGGTCCCTGGGGCCGGGCAGGATTTACAGCCCTGCGCAGCCGGTTCCCTGCTGGGATTCCAGCGGCGCGGGCTCCTGCAGGAACACGCACACACCGAGAATTCACACCGAGAGCACACGCCGAGAAATCACACCCAGAATTCACACAGAGAATTCACATCGAGAGCACACGCCGAGAATTCACACCCAGAATTCACACCCAGAACACACACCGAGAATTCACACCGAGAATTCACACTGAGAGCACACGCCGAGGATTCACACCGAGGATTCACACCCAGAATACACACCGAGAATTCACACCCAGAATTCACACTGAGAGTACACACCGAGAATTCACACTGAGATTACACACCCAGAATTCACACCAAGAATTCAGAGTACACACCGAGAATTCACACCCAGAATTCACACTGAGAGTACACACTGAGACTACACACCGAGAATTCACACCGAGAGTACACGCTGAGAGTACACATCGAGACTACACACCCAGAATTCACACCGAGAATTCAGAGTACACACCGAGAATTCACACCCAGAATACACACTGAAAATTCACGCAGAGAATTCACACTGAGATTTCCCACCCAGAATTCACATTGAGAATTCACACCGAGAATTCTCCGTGCTCCACGCGGCTGCAGCGGGAGCCTGGCCCCGGCTGAAACGCCGCTCCTCCCTCCCCCAAATCCCGGGGTACGGGGGGCACCCACGGGGCCGTGGGGACAGCGCGGATTTTAGGGGACATTTCCATGCTGCCCCCAGCCTCGGGGGGCTGGTGTGTGACATGCAGCCGGGCTCCTTCCCGGCCCCGATCCCGACATCCTGGACAAGCTGAAACTCTGCCTGGAGCTGACGGGGGCGCAGGGGGATTCCCTCAACGCCCTGCTCCTGTCGTGACACACAGTGCGGGTGAGGAGCTTTGCTGCTCCTGTCGTGACACAGAGTGCGGGTGAGGAGCTTTCCTGCTCCTGTCGTGACACACAGTGCGGGTGAGGAGCTTTGCTGCTCCTGTCGTGACACACAGTGCGGGTGAGGAGCTTTCCTGCTCCTGTCGGGACACACAGAGTGCGGGTGAGGAGCTTTCCTACTCCTGTCCGTGACACACAGAGTGCGGGTGAGGAGCTTTCCTGCTCCTGTCGTGACACAGAGCACGGGTGAGGAGCTTTGCTGCTCCTGTCAGTGACACAGAGCGCGGGTGAGGAGCTTTCCTGCTCCTGTCAGTGACACAGAGGGCGGGTGAGGAGCTTTCCTGCTCCTGTCGGGACACAGAGCACGGGTGAGGAGCTTTCCTGCTCCTGTCGGGACACACAGAGTGCGGGTGAGGAGCTTTCCTGCTCCTGTCGGGACACACAGAGTGCGGGTGAGGAGCTTTCCTGCTCCTGTCGTGACACAGAGTGCAGGTGAGGAGCTTTCCTGCTCCTGTCAGTGACACAGAGTGCGGGTGAGGAGCTTTCCTGCTCCTGTCGTGACACAGAGTGCGGGTGAGGAGCTTTCCTGCTCCTGTCGTGACACAGAGTGCGGGTGAGGAGCTTTCCTGCTCCTGTCGTGACACAGAGTGCGGGTGAGGAGCTTTCCTGCTCCTGTCGTGACACAGAGTGCGGGTGAGGAGCTTTCCTGCTCCTGTCAGTGACACAGAGTGCGGGTGAGGAGCTTTCCTGCTCCTGTCGTGACACAGAGTGCGGGTGAGGAGCTTTCCTCCTCCTGTCAGTGACACAGAGTGCGGGTGAGGAGCTTTCCTGCTCCTGTCGGGACACAGAGCACGGGTGAGGAGCTTTCCTGCTCCTGTCGTGACACAGAGGGCGGGTGAGGAGCTTTCCTGCTCCTGTCGTGACACAGAGTGCGGGTGAGGAGCTTTCCTGCTCCTGTCGTGACGCACAGAGTGCGGGTGAGGAGCTTTGCTGCTCCTGTCGGGACACAGAGTGCGGGTGAGGAGCTTTCCTGCTCCTGTCGGGACACACAGAGTGCGGGTGAGGAGCTTTCCTGCTCCTGTCGTGACACACAGAGTGCGGGTGAGGAGCTTTCCTGCTCCTGTCGTGGCACAGAGTGCGGGTGAGGAGCTTTCCTGCTCCTGGAGGAGCGGGAATCCATGAGGATGCTGAGCTGGTCCCTCCTCTTCTGCCGCAGGCATCCTTCGAGCTGGGATTCCCGGACTCTGCAGGATTTGGGGCCGCTCGCTCTGGCCTTGAACCAGACCACGCTGAGCTTGGTGAGCGAGGTGAGGAACCGCGCCGGGGGGAGAGGAGCAGCGGGCAGGGCAGCCCCAGGACGCGGTCCCCTCTGTGGCTGTGCCCCCCGGTGCCAGCGCGCTGTGTCCCCGCAGGCGGCACGGGAGGAGTTCAGGAGCGGCATCGCGGCCGCCTACATCAGCCAGGACCATTCCCAGCGGGAGAAATCCCCGATCCTCCTCCGGGCGCTTGCGGCAGCCTCAGCCGCCTCCCACCGCAGGCTGCGGCGCAGCTCAGGCCGTGAGTGTTTCCCTGCCCTCGGGAGCTCTGGGGAGCAGAAATGCCCCGGGGCCGGCTCCATCTGGGAGCCGCGGGATGGAGCGGGCAGAAATCTGGGATCCCCACAAACTGGGAACGTCCTTGAAGCGCGGCGGGGGTTTGACCTTACCTGGGAGCAGGAGCGTGGGGGCAGCGCGCAGGAAGGAGCTGGGACAGGGGCACAGTCCCCAGGCAGGGCCAGCGCCAGGGCAGGAGCAGGGGATGCTCGTGGAGGGGACTTGGAGCGCTTCGAGTCGCCTTTAACAGGGCAGAGCGCAAACGGGCTGTAAAACATCAAAACATTCCCCAGGAATCATTTTCGGGAACGAGGCACCTCCGCGGATTGGGGCCCGGGGACAGCGATTCCCTGTCCCTCACCCAAGGGTGGCAAGGGTGAAGGTGCTCCGAGCCCTGTGGCAGGACCGGGGCCGGGTGGGGAGGGGACACGGGGGACACACACGCTCTGACCGACACAATTCCTTGTCCTCAGGCTGCGAGTCCGAGCCCATCACCGACAGCAACATCACTGACGCCGTCCTCTTCCTCCTCCCTGAGGAGCTCGACCTGTGCCTGAGCAGTGATCTGTTAGTAAAAAACCTGGAGGCCGTGCTGGAACAGCCGATCACCACGGAGACTTCCCGGGTCCTGAAAAAGAAAGTGGATGAGGTGAGGGGTGACACGGGGCAGGAGCCGGGGTGGGAACAGGGATGAGGGCGCAAGAGTGGGTTCTTTGCGCTCTCTCCTGCCCTGTTTTCTCTCCCCTCACCCTCTCTCCTGCCCTGTTTTCCCCTCCCTCACCCTCTCTCCTGCCCTGTTTCCCCTCATCCTCTCTCCTGCCTTGTTTCCCCTCCCTCACCCTCTCTCCTGCCCTGTTTCCCCTCTCCCTCTCTCCTGCTCTGTTTCCCCTCACCCTCTCTCCTGCCCTGTTTTCCTTTTCCTCTCCCTCTCTCCTGCCCTGT
The DNA here is from genome assembly GCF_015227805.2 of Hirundo rustica. NCBI lineage: Eukaryota > Metazoa > Chordata > Aves > Passeriformes > Hirundinidae > Hirundo > Hirundo rustica. The sequence continues at coordinate 14,951,474 of NC_053464.1, forward strand.
TTCCCCTCTCCCTCTCTCCTGCCCTGTTTTCCTTTTCCTCACCCTCTCTCCTGCCCTGTTTCCCCTCTCCCTCTCTCCTGGCCTGTTTTCCTTTTCCTCATCCTCTCTCCTGCCCTGTTTTCCTTTTCCTCTCCCTCTCTCCTGCCCTGTTTCCCCTCTCCCTCTCTCCTGCCCTGTTTTCCCTCCCCTCACCCTCTCTCCTGCCCTGTTTCCCCTTCCCCGCAGTTTTTCCCGTCGGGGATCCCGGAGGAGCAGCTGCGGCGCCTGGGGCAGCTGTCCCGCCTGTACACGGAGCAGGAGATCAGCCAGTGGCAGGTGACAACCAGCGACACGCTCGCAGCCCTGCTCAGCCCCTCGGGAGGACCGTGGGACGATGCCCAGGTAAATCCACGGCGGCAGAAGGGGATGGGAGATGAGGAACCCAAACTGGGGCTGCTCCCGTCCCAGCCCAGCTCGGGGTGGAGGCACTGTGGGGTGTTTTTTGGGGGGGTTGGCAGCGCCGCCATCCTTACCAGGATCATTTCCCTGTGCCCCTCACGTGTCCTGCGCCCCTCAGGTGCAGCAGCTGCTCAGCAGGTACCTGGCCCTGGGGGGCTCCTTGACGGGGCCCCTGCTCCGGGAAATCAGGGGCAAACGCCTGTGCGAGCTGCGGGAGGAGCAGATCCAGCAGATCCCCGCTGGAGCCATCGGGTGAGCCCCTCCTTGGGGACACTGCTGAGCCCCGAGGGGCCCCAGGGCTGTGGGGAGCGGGGTGCTGGGGTGGAAGAGCCCCAGCTCCGTGTGGATGCCCCCATTCCCAATCCAGCTCCGCGGGATCGCCGCGTCCCAATCCCAGCTCCCACCTGAGCCCCAGGACTGCAGCAGGGAGATCCTGCTCGTCCCTCCCGGCCACCAGGACAACTTATCTGCACTTTGGGGTGCTGCTGAGCTGTGCCCCTCCTTCCAGGACCGCCGGGCAGTTGAACATCTCTTCGTGCTCCCAAACCAAGAAGGAGCAGCTCTATGGGAAGGCGCGGGAGGCCTTTGCCAGCCTGGCCAGCACCCCCGGGCCCTATTACTGCGGGATCCAGCCCTACCTGGGTAGGTGCTTCCCCTCCACCCTCCTTCCCTCCCTCTGGGGCTCCTCTCAGCCACAGGCGGCTCTGGCAGTGTCCAGAGCCTCTCCAAACCCTCCCCAGAAGCTCTGGAAGGGTTTGCACATCTCCCTGTGCTCTCTTTTAGGTGGAGCTCCAGCAGAGGATCTGAAGGATTTGGCCAATACCGGTGTCATAAACATGGATCTGGACACCTTCCTGGCCCTGAACCCCCGGGAGTTCCAGGTACAGCCCTGGGATGCTGCTGCCCCTCTCCCCAGGGAAGGGCAGGGCTGGCTGAGGGCTGAGCTCGGGATGTGAGCTCGGAGCCCAACCAAATCACCAATTCTCCATTTATCACCTTCAGAAATTTACCTTAGGAAGCTTTTTCTGCTCTGCAGCCCCGTCAGCAAAGCACTGGGGGCTGTGAGGGTGAAGGGAGGGGCTGGCGTGTGTGTGTGTTGCAGAAACTCAGCGTCACCGACGTGAAGCTTTTGCTGGGGAAGAACCTCCCTGAGCTGAGGAGAGCCGAGCACGAGCCGCTGGTGGTGAGCTGGGTGCAGAGGCAATGGCAGCGGGAGCTGGACTGCGTGCTGGGCATCGGCCTGCAGGGAGGGCAGCCCGAGCCCACGGGGACAGCCAGCCCGGCGGGTGCCACCTCCAGGGGCACTGCCACCACCCCTGTGCCCACCACCCCTACCAGTGTCACCTCCAGGGGCACTGCCACCACCCCTGTGCCCACCACTCCTACCACTGTCACCTCCAGGGGCACTGCCACCACCCCTGCGCCCACCACCCCTACCAGTGTCACCTCCAGGGCCACCAACCCTGTGCCCACCACTCCTACCAGTGCCACCTCCAGGGGCACTGCCACCACCCCTGTGCCCACCAATCCAACCAGTGTCACCTCCACGGGCACTGCCGCCACCCCTGTGCCCACCACCCCAACCAGTGTCACCTCCAGTGCCACCAACCCTGTGCCCACCACCCCTACCAGTGTCACCTCCAGGGGCACTGCCACCACCCCTGTGCCCACCACTCCTACCAGTGTCACCTCCAGTGCCACCACCCCTGTGCCCACCACTCCTACCAGTGTCACCTCCATGGGCACTGCCACCACCCCTGTGCCCACCACTCCTACCAGTGTCACCTCCAGTGCCACCACCCCTGTGCCCACCACCCCAACCAGTGCCACCTCCGTGGTCACTGTCCCCACTTCTCACCCTGCCACCTCAGCCAATGTCACCCCTGTGTCCAGCACCCTGCTCACTGTCCCCATCACCTCAGCCAGTGTCACCTCCCTGCCCACTGTCCCCACCTCTGTGCCCACCACCCCAGCCAGTGTCACCTCCCTGCCCCCTGTCCCCACCTCTGTGCCCACCACCCCGGCCAGTGTCACCGTCCCCACCCCCACTGCCACCAGCAGCCACTCGACCCCTCAGCAGAGCACGGTCCCCCCCAGCACCCCCGCACACACTGGGGGTCCCCCTGTCCCCCCTGTCCCCACTGCCACCCCCACTGCCACCCCCTCTGCCCGTCCCACTCCAACCACCGCAGCCCCCTGCTCCACACATCAGGCTGCCACCTCCCCTGCTGCCACCTCCCCTGCTGTCACCTCCCCTGCTGTCACCTCCCCCTCTGTCACCCTCCTGGCCACCAGCAGCTCCAGTGCCACCCCAGGCCCTGCTGTCACCTCCGGCGTCACCACAAGCACTGGTGTTGGCACTAACCTGGCTGGTACCACCCACAGCACTGCCACCCCTGTCACCAACCCCTCTTCTTCTCCCACTGCCACCCCTGTCACCAACCCCTCTTCTTCTCCCACTGCCACCACTGTCACCAACCCCTCCTCTGCTGCCACTGCCACCCACAGCACTGCCACTGCTGTCCCCAGTCCCACCTCTGCTCTCACTGCCACCCACAGCACTGTCCCCAATCACACCTCTGCTGCCACTGCCACCCACAGCACTGCCACCCCTGTCACCAACCCCTCCTCTGCTGCCACTGCCACCACTGTCCCCAACCCCACCTCTTCTCCCGTTGTCACTCCTGTCCTCAGTCCCACCTCTGCTGCCACTGCCACCCACAGCACTACCACTGCTGTCCCCAATCACACCTCTGCTCTCACTGCCACCACTGTCCCCAACATCTCCTCTTCTCCCACTGCCACCACTGTCCCCAAACCCTCCTCTTCTTCCACTGCCACCACTGTCCCCAAACCCTCCTCTTCTTCCAGTGCCACCCCTGTCCCCGATCACACCTCTGCTCTCACTGCCACCACTGTCCCCAACATCTCCTCTTCTTCCAGTGCCACCCCTATCCCCAACACCTCCTCTGCTGCCACTGCCACCCCTGTCACCAACCCCTCCTCTTCTCCCACTGTCACCATTGTCCCCAACCCCACCTCTTCTCCCGTTGTCACTCCTGTCCCCAATGCCACCTCTGCTGCCACTGCCACCCACAGCACTGCCACCACTGTCCCCAATCCCACCTCTGCTCTCACTGTCACCACTGTGCCTCACTCCTCCTCTGCTGCCACTGCCACCCACAGCACTGCCACCACTGTCCCCAACCCCTCCTCTTCTCCCACTGCCACCCCTGTCACCAACCCCACCTCTGCTGCCACCGTCACCACTGTCCCCAACCCCTCCTCTTCTCCCAGTGCCACCACTGTCCCCAACCCCTCCTCTTCTCCCAGTGCCCCCCCCGTCCCTCACTCCCCCTCTGCCAGCCCGGCCCCGCACACGCCGTCCCCAGTTCCCGTGTCCCCGCTGTCCCCGCTGTCCCCGGCCGTGCCGTGCCAGCCCAGCTCCCCTCCGCACCGTCCCAGCAGCCCGAGCCCCGGGAGCACTCCAGAGCCACCACCGCCAACATCCAACGGCTACATCAACCTGCAGCCGCCGGAGCCCGGTGAGCCGGGGATGCCGGGGCTCGGGAAAGGCTCGGGAAAGGCTCGGGAATGGCTCAGGAAAGGCTCGGGAAAGGCTCTAGAATGGCTCGGGAAAGGCTCGGGAAAGGCTCAGGAAAGGCCCGGGTATGGCTCAGGAAAGGCTCGGGAAAGGCTCGGGAAAGGCTCAGGAAAGGCCTGGGTATGGCTCGGGAAAGGCTCGGGAAAGGCTCGGGAATGGCTCAGGAATGGCTCAGGAAAGGCTCGGGAATGGCTTGGGAATGGCTTGGGAAAGGCTCGGGAAAGGCTCGGGAATGGCTCAGGAATGGCTCGGGAAAGGCTCGGGAATGGCTCGGGAAAGGCTCGGGAATGGCTCAGGAATGGCTCAGGAAAGGCTCGGGAATGGCTTGGGAATGGCTTGGGAAAGGCTTAGGAATGGCTTGGGAATGGCTCGGGAAAGGCTCAGGAAAGGCTCGGGAAAGGCTCAGGAAAGGCTCGGGAATGGCTCAGGAAAGGCTCAGGAAAGGCTCGGGAAAGGCTCGGGAATGGCTCGGGAATGACGCTGAGGATGAAGCTGGCTGTTGCCCCTCGTTCCTGGTGGCTCTGCAGCCCCCGGGGCTGCCCTCAGGTTCATTTCCAGGTGTCCCATCACCTTCCGAGCCCACAGCCCTGCCCAGCTGCTCCACTGGAAGCTGGAGAATCCAGATTTTTGGTTTTGTTTTTTTTTTTACCACATGCTCTAAACTTCTCCTGAGAGAGCACAGCCTGGGCACCGTGTGCCCGCAGGGGAGCAAAGGGAATTTCCTTCCCTTGTAAGAAATGCCCTGGACTGAAACACCCGCTGAAGCTGCCGTGAAACCTGACACATTTATCGAGAAGAGCTCGGGGGGTTTTTTTAATACCCCAGGCACTTTGAAATGAGGAGGTGAAAGCAGAAGGTTTTGTTGCCATAAAATGAAGAGTGCCCTGTGCTCTCCCTGCAGGAACCGGATCCAGGCTCTGCTCCTGCCTCGTGCCCGTGCTGGCAGCCAGCCTGGGGAGCATCCTGCTGCTCTGAGCCCCCCTCAGCACCTCCCACCCTCCCTCCAGCCCAGGGAAACAGCGCTGGGATGTCGCTGCTGGAAAGCAGAAACCCAGGAAAGGGAGGAGAACTCGTCCACTTTTGACGCCAGAGCAGGATTTGGTTGTTTTTGACTGAAGGAGGACAGATTTTTGCAGCCCAGAGAAGCCCCACAGGTCCTTACTAGTGATTTACTCCCTGTAGTACGAGCTCTGCCAAGGCAAGAACACGGGGCCCAGCTCTTCCAGGGATTTGCTGCCCATCCCATCCCATCCCATCCCATCCCATCCCATCCCATCCCATCCCACTGGGATCTGTTAACCAGTGGGAAGACTCAGGGATTTAAGTCACTGGTGGCCCAGCACCGCAGCTGAGAGATCCCCCCAAAATCATATTTAACTTCTTTCATGAACTGCTTTCTGATCAAGGGTTGTTCAAACCACGCGCAGACTCTCATGGGATGATTAGCTGGAGATAATTTATCTTGATTACTGTTCAGTGCTGTACAATAAAACATCAATCAGCTGGGGTTTTTTTCCTAATCCTGCGTGTTCTTTGAGTTGTTTAGTGCTTTGTGGGGAAGCTTTTCCAGCATAAATCAAAAATCTGCAGTGAAGGACAGACTGGCTCCCTCTCTATGAAGCTCCGACAGTGAAGATTTAGAAGATAAAAAAGACATAAATCCCTTTTTCCCTCCCAGAATTTCCTCTTGGAGGAAAGGGGGATGCCAGGAGCTGGATACAGTTTTCACTGTGGAGTTTTTTTGACAGATATTTCCAAGAAATGGGACAAAAAAATATGGAGAACCTTGTACAAAGTTCCTTTCCCTCCACGTGAGGAAGCTGAGAACAGCCTCAGCTCCTAAATGTTGAACAGCCACAACAACCCCAAGGAACAGGAACAGGGAACAGGAACAGATCCTGGGATTCTGAGCACTAAATCTGGGCGGATTCCTGCAGCCCCAAGGAAGAGCAGACACTCAGCAGTTTGCTTCTGGCATTTTTACCCAGTTCCAGGATTTATTTACAAGCAGCCGGAAAACTTCACACCCAGCCTGAGGTCTTGGCAGTGTCACGAGGTGTCAGGCTCTGAGAAACGTTCTAACCTGCGGAACCAACCCTTAAACCCGGCAGTTAGACTGGGTTTAGCAGTGTTTTGGGGCTAAACTGGGCTTGGGCCATCCCAAAGGCAAAGAGTCTGGAATCTTCCCTTCAGACAAAACTAGGGAATTTTTTGTTTGTTTGTTTGTTTCCAAGTGATTTGAAAGCCAAAAGTACCTAACAGTGAGTCCTGGGCTGCTCCAGCTGCCTGGAGCTCTGGGCACTGCTGATGCCGGGGCTCGGAGCCGGGCTCAGGCTGGTCCCCCTTGGTTCCTGCTGGGAAGGGATGGTCAGGACAAGACGGACACCACGAGGAGGCTGAGGAGCAGGGCAGGCAGGAGGTGGAATGCCATGGCCACGGCGCCCAGAGGGGCTGAGGACGTCGCTGGAGGACAGAGAGGGGATGAGAGCAAAGAAATCAGTGACTGAACCGCTCCTCCACGGGGAAAGCATCCCTCTGTGCCCCCTCCAGGGATTCTCTTCGCCTGCCCAACCATGGCAAACACCAAGCTGAGTTTGGGGGCTTGGAGCTGGAAGATCTTCAATTTTCCTTCCACCCAAACCACTCTGATTCTGCCTCTAAACCCAAATCCAAGAGCCCCGAGGAGGAAGGCCTGGAAGTGCTCACTTCATCTCCTTTGGGATGTTCAGTCCCAACCCCTCCTGTTTAGGGTTTAAACCCTAAAACACCCCCAGCACCTCCTGCTGCACAAAACTTGGTTGCAGCAGAGCAGGAGGAGTCAGGGGCATGAATCAGGGTGGGAAAATGGCCTTGAACAAATCCATCCCTTCCTTCAGGTCCTTTCCGGAACCCAAAGAATTCCTGTCGCTCGCCGTGGCCCAACTGAGTGCAGGAAAACCCCGGGATTCCAGGATTGCTCCTCACACTGGAATTCACCCTGCAGGGCCTTCAGGCTCCTCAGCAGAGCTGCTCCAGTTTCAACCCTCGCTGCAACCTCAAAATGAACCGTGAAAAAAAAACCCAACCACCACGGGCCCGCCAAAAAAAAACCACCTGGGAATTTGGGGGTGACGATGTTGATGTACCCCTCCTGCGTGCCCCCCGTGAGCCCGACGTGGAGCTGGTCCAGCTCCGACTGCCTCTGCAGCTGGATCCAGTCCCGGACAGGGCTCCTGTCCTGCCACCGGGCCAGCTCGGGCAGGTTCATCCCCAGCAGGCCCTGGACCTCACGGGGTGTCAGGTACTGCGAAAAAAAAAAAAAAAATCACAGGGATTGGGATTGGGATTGGGATTGGGAAGGATCCCTCCGGCCAGGGAGATGATGGGGTTTCCATGGGGAGAGCAAAGACAAATTCCCGTGGGTGGCTTCACTGCTTCCCTCAGGGAGGGAAGGTTCCTTCACAAGCTTCCCTCAGGATCTGGTGGCTCCTCTTTTTTTGCTGTCCCCTGATGCCGAATCTCCTGCACACACAGCTGGGGGTTCCCGTCCCTGCTGAAATCTCCGGGATTTCTGCCCAAATTGGCGGCGTTGGCTTGTCTGGACATCCGTGGTCTCACGGGCCTGGCCCCTGCTACTGTGAGAGCCTGCCCTGAGGAAATTCCACTGGCTCTTCCTCCACCCAGGACTCCAAACTATATATTTTTAAAGGAATTTCAGGCCCTTTCTCCGCTTTCTACCGCTCTAACAGAAGAAATCCGGATTTGACGGAATCCGGATTTGACGGAACCGCTCCCGATTTCCGTCAACGGGCAACGCAGCGGAACCCGAGCCCCCGACACCACAAAATGCAAGGAAATGGAGGAATTCCAAGCTGCGGCTCACCATCAGAGACTCCCTCCTCAACGTCACAAACGTGGTGACGTTCATGTTCACGTCGTCCTTGCTGAGAGCCTTGAGGTCCACAGCAGGAGCTCCACCTGGGAGCAGAGCAAGGAGAGTATCAAAGGGTGGGAGACCCCGAAGGAGCTGTGCTGGGTCTCTGCACAAAATGAGGATTTCTCCGAAATCCATCAGGCTGGGGCTGAGGTGCAAAAAAATGTGGATGCTCCTCTTTTTTTTTTTTTTTTTTTTTTTTTTTTTTTTCAATTGGGAGTTGTTTTGTCGGGCATTAAAAAAATCTGTGGAGATGCCAGACAGCGCAAAGAAGGGTGAGAAGGATTTGGGAAAATTCTTGGCTTAACGGGGCAAAAAAAAAAAAAAGAAGAAAAGAAAAATAAAATCAATTTTGTGACATGGAAAAGGGCTGTGAGAGAAATCCTGAGCTCGATTTTCCCTGTGATGGTCTGGAAAAAGATTTGGGCAACTTAAAGCAGGCCCAGAGTGCTTCAATGATATTTTATGCCACCTACAAGTTGGAAAGACAAACTTTTAACAACTTGAACTTTGGAAATTCCTAAATCTTCGGTGGATTTTGATGCCCATTTGGTTTGTGGCAGAGAGTTCTCTTTCCCCACAACGTGCTGGCTGTTTACATACCCAGGTAAGGTAAAATCAGCTCGTAGTAAGCAGGTAAATGGTGCTGGCCAGAGAAAGCCTCTTTGGCTTTCTGGTACAAGAGGTTCTTCGTCTCCTGTGAGCAGGCTGAAGGATCCAGAGATGCCAGTCTGCAGAAAAAAAAAAAAAAAAAAGATTTAGGGTGAAAAAAAGCTGTTATTATCTTCAACCCGATCAATTTTCCCATATTCTGAGTGTTTTTCTGGGATGCTCTGCACAGCACAGGGGATCCCTAATTCCCTAATTCTGGGGAGAGAAGCTGGGAGGAAAAATAACAGCCCAGTTTCCTGCTGAGAATTTGTCCTTCAAGAGACGATGGCTCTGGAGGTGCCCAATAAATTAGTGTGCTCGCCAAGCTGTGATTCATTAATTTCATTTACCAGCCCTTCAGGGGAATTCGAACTGGAAATGCTTAAAAACCACGAGGATGTGGCACTTGAGGACGTGGTTTAGTGGAGACCACGGTGCTGGGTGATGATCTGAGAGGCCTTTTCCAACCTCAACGGCTCAGTAATTCCATGAAATTTAATTTCATTAACGCTTGCACGGATGAAAGCAGGCACAGAGTCACATCTGCAGCCCGCTGGGCTGAAATAAAGAGAGTTTGATTGGAAATCTGAGCCCTGCCTGGCAGGACGGGCACCAGCAGGTTTTAAACCCCGACACACAGCGGGTTCTAAGGTGCTTCCTAAATTCCCTTTCCCTGAGAGCAGAAAAAAAAAGGGAAAAGGATGTGTGGGAAATGGATTAGTAGAGCATATTAATAATTGACTTAAAAGCATTTGTATAGAAAAAACTAACAGGCAAAAACCCACTTATAATGTATTAGAACTAAGAAATAGTTCAGCCTCTAAATTTGATGGCATGAATTGCAACATCCCTCTCGCCCTTCTCACGAGGCTGAAGATGGAATAAAATCTTTAAAAAGCCTCTCAGGAGCCACGTCCCTGGGTCAGAAAAAGCGTTTTTCCGACAAGGATGGGAAGGGGCTTTTGGAAGGAGCCCAGGACACCCCAAGCTGTGACTGACCTGAGGCTGGGGGGGTCGATGGCCCCCAGCTCGGTGGCATTCAGCAGGCACACGTATCTCGTGCCGATGGCATCCAGGGCCGTGGGGTTCAGGGCATTGCCCAGCTCCACGTAGCGTTTAATTGCTGCCGAGGCCTGGAAGGACAATTAATTAGATCAATTTAATCGAATCCGAACTGTGGGGGCTTTTATCTTCTTTTCTTCTGTTAGATCCGGGATCAAACGCTCCGGACACGCGGTTTGTGTTCGGAGTCAGGGGTTTATTAACTCTTATCTGTGTTACAGTCTCAGGAGCAGTGAGTTCTGGCTGACAAAGTGGAGATGTCTCTGTCTCTAACTCTTCACAAGATCTTTTAAGCACTAATTGTCCAATTGCGAGATGACACCTAAATTATTTTTACTTTTAACCCAGTAACCAACCACCCGTGGCCCGCAATGTGAATTTTTCTACCCAGTCACAAAATCCCACCCAAACCCATGAAGAAGATGAAAAAGAACTCAGCCTACGCCCTAAATCTTCCATCTTGCTTTATGTGTATTACTATATTCTAAACCCTTAAACTCTGAGTTTTGCACCCTGTGACATCACGCACTTCCATCCAAACTCCACACCCACAATCCCAGCGCTGTAACTCAATTTTGGGAGCTGTTCCATGGCCTCAGGTCAGCTCAGAGTTTGCCTGGGGGTCAGAGCCTGGCAGCACAGAAACCCTGGAATTCTCAGCGCCCAGGGTTCCAACACCAAATGCGTGATTTCGTCCCCGAAAGAAATGAACAAAAAAATAAAACGGAACCTTTTCAAATCCGTCCGTTGGGCCGCCCAAAACTGCGGCACCAAAGGCGCCTCAGCACCACCTCAGGACCCGCTCAGTTAATCCCAAACAAACCCCAAAACCAGGGAAGCAAAGCCAAGCCCCTACCAGGGAATCCGGGGGCTGACTTTTCAGGAAGGCAGCCAGCGTGTCAGCGGAGCTCATCCTCCAGGTGGAAATCTCCTCTGGGGTGATGAGGGGAAGGAGAGGGTTCAGGTTGGCCAGCAGACTTTCGGGAAAACCGTTGGGATACCTCTGTGGAAGCAGGGCAGTCATGGGTACAGAGCGGGGCAGTGGGAGGGATGAAATGATGATTTTAGTGCTGGTTTCAACTCCCTAAAGGGAGTGGAGGGAGGATGGAGCCACGTTCCCCTCAGAGGTGGAAGGCTGAGGGCCAACAGGCCAGGAAAGCTCTGATTAGACACAGAAATAAGAGATAAGAAATCAGTATCTTCCCAGGAAAGGTGCCCAAACCCTAAGAGAGGAGCTGAGAGACAGTGGAGTCACATCCTTGGAGATCCTAAATAAACCGGGACAAGGTCCTGAGCAACCCCACCGGCGGAAATTGGACATTTTGGGGCTGGTGTTACCTTGTACAGGTATTCCTTCAGCACAGCCAGCTGCGGGATGCTGAAGGGGTAGGTGAAGATGTGGGAGAAATGATTTTCCAGGGAGACGTTCTGGAGGCAGGCGCGCAGCTCCTCGGGGGTGTAGTAGGTGGGCATCAGGTCATCGTTCAGAACTGCCTCTGTTATCTCCAGGTCAGCTGGGCAATCTGCTGAAGCCACGGCAAACTCAGGGTTAAATTAAATCCTTTCCCTCCAAGCTTTGAATCCCAGAATCATCTGGGTTGGAAAAACTTCCAAGGTTGATCCGTGCCCGGTCACCAGCACTGAGTGCCATGCCCAGGAGTTCCTTGGACACTTCCAGGGATGGGGACCCCAAACCTCCCTGGGAGCCCCTCCCAAGGCCTGGGAAGCTCCGGGGTGAGCCCGGGTCCCAGTGGGAATGTCCCTGGATCAGGGGGAGCTCCCGTACCGCCCGCTCGCTTGTGCCGGCGGGGCAGGAGCTCGGCCACCACGGCAGCCAGCTCCTCCCTGGACAGGGGGGAATCCCGGGCAAAGTTCCTCAGCCAGGTGGTTAAAGCCTTCTGCAAGGAAAAGAGGGATCATCAGGGGGGTTTGGGAATCCTGGATGTGCCCCCAGCACAACCCCTGCTCCTCACGCGCCGGGCTCTGAGCCCGGGGATCCTGAAGCAAAAGCAATTCCCTAAATGTTGGGAAGGTCCCTTTGGCGCAGCCCAGCTCCTCACAAAGCACTGGCACGGGGAAGGGGCCAAAGCTGGCCTGTCATCTCTTTCAAGCGATTTGCAAGTCCCCACATGAAGCCGTTCCGAGAACGAGAAGCTCCTTGAACGCAACAATCTGCTCTGAGGGTGAGAAACAAACGCGCCCGAAATAACGAGGGATTTGTCCCTTGAGAATCAGGAAAGAGAACACGTAAACAGCCCAGGAAGAGAGGGATTTGACAGACAAGGAGAACACCTTTTACCAACCGACAGAATAACTGGCAAGAAAGCCACTGACCAGTTAAAGCGGCACACGGGGTTTGTAAACGCTGTGTAAAACAACACACCACCATAACAAAGGAGCCTTCTGAAGATTTCACCATGGCACTCTGAGCATCGTGTGTTACCCTGGTTTTTCTGAGTTTTTCTGAGCCTTTTGATTTTCTTAAATGGAGTCAGATCTTTTTAGTTACTGTACAATACTAAGAGCAGTTTTCTACCTTTCTCACAGATGTAACATAAACAAATCCTTTGTTTTTCATTCTCTGTCCTTTGTTTGCATATTTCTAACCTGAAAACAATTGTAACTGACAACTGGTCTGGCCACTGAGGCTGAGGGGTGGAAACCCCAAAAAGCCAATCTTCTCCTGGACCCACAAATGTTTAAAAAGTAAGAAAAAAACAAAAGGGCTCTCTTCTCTCGGCTCCCTCAGCTGACAGCTGGATCAGAAGGACCTCTGCGAAAATCTCTTGTCTGCGTGTGACTGCTGTGTGTGTCTCGGTGACACATCGCGTGCGTCTCAACGACGACACTGGCAGAGCTGTTCCTGCTCTCTGCACCTGGATCTGCAGCTCCAGCGGCCAGCTCCAGCCCTCCCTTCCCACAGACCTCCATCCCCGGCACCAGGCGGCTGCAGCGCAGCCTCGCGCCCGAGGGGACGTTTCCAAATAAGGAGAAAGGGTTCAGCTTCACCTCAAAAGACTTTTAAGGAAGAAAAACCAGAACCTTCCGTGCCCTTCTTACTGTGGTTGGCTCGGTCTGTGGCCAAGACAGGGGCACCTGTAGCTGTTCCTCAGAAATGCAGCTGTTTCTGTCGGGCAGCAAGCCAAAAGCCCTCCAAAAACATCCAGTCCTTAAGAAGGAGCGCAGAGGCGCTCAGGGAATTTTGGGGTGCCTCAGCCAGGTGTGAGGGGCTCCCCTGCGCCTGCACACGGCTTCTGTTTTGGTTTTTGTACCGTTCGTTATTTTCTCTTTAATTAAAACCTTTCGCTTTACAGAACACGCCCGAAGAGCTGTCTCACAAACGTTCCTAAATGCATTTCTGGGAAGCTGCAGGCCAGCCCTCGGAGCTTGATACACCTTCGTGGGGCTCAGAACACGCCTTCCTTGGAAAGCAGCTATGTAAAACTTCTGACTTCCTTTTATCCTTGCCCAGGTCAGGATTAGTACACGGGAAACTTAGGTTTTGAGTTCAGACTTGGAGGTTTGTTATTTCTTATCTATTTACAGACTCATTTACAGACTCGTGAGCTCTGACGAGCAAGTTAGAGAAACGGGATAAAATGGAGTACTTTTAACTCTTTCCAAGGTTATTTTAGTGATAATATACCCAATAACGAGGTGAAACCTCCATTATTTATACTTTTGACCCAATAATGACCACCCAAGACCTGCAATGTGGACCTTTTTCACCCAGTTACAGAAAACCACCCAAACCCATGAGGAAGAAGGAGGAGGAGAAGAAGGTGAAGGAGAAGAAGGAGAAGGAGGAGAAGGAGGAGAAGGAGGAGAAGGAGGAGAAGGAGGAGAAGGAGGAGAAGGAGGAGAAGGAGGAGAAGGAGAAGAAGGAGAAGGAAAAGAAGGAGAAGGAAAAGAAGGAGAAGGAAAAGAAGGAGAAGGAAAAGAAGGAGAAGGAAAAGAAGGAGAAGGAAAAGAAGGAGAAGGAGAATGAGGAGAAGGAGGAGAAGAAGGAGAAGGAGGAAGAGGAGAAGGAGGAGAAGAAGGAAAAGAAGGAGAAGGAAAAGAAGGAGAAGGAAAAGAAGGAGAAGGAAAAGAAGGAGAAGGAAAAGAAGGACTCAGACAACACCCAAATTCCTCCATCTTAGCTCACATGCATTACTACACTCTAAACCCCCAGATGCTCAGTTTCCAGAATTCCAGCACAGGAACCGCTGGAAGCAGGCCGGCTCAACAACCCCCAGCAGATTTTTGGGCACGCTCCAAGCCCCAGCAGCGCTTCCCAAGCTCCCCCAGCCCGGGGTGAGGAGCCCACCTTGGGGATCTGCTGCAGGACGCCGTGATCCAGCGCGGGGATCAGCCCGCTGAGCTGGCTCAGGGTGAAGGCTGACCACGCTGCAGGAGGCCTGCGGACAAAAACGTGTTCCACAGAAGTGAAAACCTTCTCAAAGAAATGGTAAAAGGTAATTTAATAGGATTTATTTGTATTTTTATATATATTTTAATATATATATATTTATATTTTTATATATTTTATATATATCTATATTATATATATTTTATATATATCTATATTATATATATTTTATATATATCTATATTATATATTTCTATATTTCTATATCATATCTATTTCTATATTTCTATATTTTATATATTTTAATATATTTATATAAATATATATTTATGTGTATAAATATATAAATATAATTTTTTTATTTATAAGGTCTTCTAAAACATCATTTAAACCTCACTATTCTAACTAAGCTCACCGATTAAATTCCCGCAAGAAAGTAAAGTTATAAAAATAAAAATCAGCTTACACATATATAATACGTAAGAACAGTGGTTGTTCTTACATATTACAGAGAGATATATAATAATGAAGAATAGCAATCTACTGTTATTCACACCCACAAAAATAAGAAGTCTATCCCATAAAAATGCATAAAGAAGAAATGTAAACTATCTAGAAAGAACAAAAATTAATAAATATATACACTAACCATTATTAATAAGAAATCAACTGAGTTTCAATAACTTCCTATTAAATTAAAACACCTCCTAATAGCATAGAAAAATGAGCTATAAACAATAAAAACTCAGTTCGTCTACAGGAAAAAAACCAAGTGCTTCATCTAACACAAAACTACAACAAAAACGAGGGGAAATGAGCAGGAATCAGTTCTCAGGGAAGAACAGAACTGAAAACAAACCGCCTTAAAACCCCGCAGGGTTACATCCTTGTCACTTGTGACGTCAGGAAAACAGAGTTTAAACCCTAAAACACCTCGAGCACTTCCTGCTGCGCAAATCCTCATTGCAGCAGAGCAGGAGGAGTCAGGGGCATGAACCAGGGTGGGAAAATGGCCTTGAACAAACCCATCCTTTCCTTCGGGTCCTTTCCGGAACCCAGAGAATTCCTGTCGCTCGCCGTGGCCCAATTCAGTGCCAAGATCTCGGGGCAGCTGATACAGGAAGGAAAATATTTTGCTTCCCCTGCGTTAGAATCAGGGATTTCTCAAACATCTCTCACGGGACAGGTGGAGGCAGGAGGTTTCCTGGAAGCCTGTGCCTGTCAAACATCTCGAACGCACCTGTGATCACCAGGCCAGGCAGAGAAGTTCGATCAATTAAAAACAGACCAGAGTTTTTCATAAAAAGCTTTTATAACGAGCAAGAGAGACGCAGAAGTGGCCACGTATTTTTCAGGGCGATTTCACCCAGGCCTTTCAGCTGAAATAATTTCAACTAAAAAAACGTAAAAGACCCCATATAAAACTCAAAAAAAAAAAAAAAGTTTTTTGGGGTTTTTGATCGAGCTGCTTGGCTGGAGTTCCCTCAGGCCTTGACAGGACCATGGGTTTGATGAAGGGAACAGCCCAGGAGAAGGAGCCATACCCAAAGGTGGTGTTGCCAGCGCTGAGGACGTCCCTGATGGCCTCTTCTTGCTCAGGCAGGAAAGATCCACAGTGGCTCAAAGCCTCCAGCAGCCTCCCCCCCGAGCTCCTGATGTGGTCCCCACCCAGGTCACACAGCAGCCGGCCCAGAACCTCAGCGCTCTCCTCGCTTACTTGTGTGCCAGGGATTTTCTGGAACAAAGGCAGGGGCATTAACTGGGATGGAGCATCCTTGGATCCCAACCACTGCAGGATCCCAAATTCCTTCCCCATCCCAACCCCTGCAGGATCCCAACTCCTGCCCCATCCCAGTCCCTGCAGGATCCCAACTCCTGCCCCATCCCAGTCCCTACAGGATCCCAGTCCCTGCAGGATCCCAACTCCTGCCCCATCCCAGTCCCTGCAGGATCCCAACCACTGCAGGATCCCAAATTCCTGCCCCATCCCAGTCCCTGCAGAATCCCAACCCCTGTCTCATCCCAAATTCCCTGTCCCATTCCCAAATCCCTGCAGGATCCCAACCCCTGCCCCAGTCCCTGCAGGATCCCAACTCCTGCTCCATCCCAACCCCTGCCCCATTCCCAAATCCCTTGCCTCATCCCCAAATCCCAGCAGGATCCCAACCCCTGCTCCATCCCAGTCCCTGCAGGATCCCAAATTCCTGCCCCATCCCAGTGCCTGCAGGATCCCAACTCCTGCTCTATCCCAACTCCTGCTCTATCCCAACCCCTGCCCCAATCCCAAATCCCAGCAGGATCTCAATCCCTGCCCCATTCCCAAACCCCCTGCCCCATTCCCAAATCCAAGCAGGATCTCAACCCCTGCTCCATTCCCAAACCCCCTGCCCCATTCCCAAATCCCAGGGGGATCTCAATCCCTGCCCCATTCCCAAACCCCCTGCCCCAGTCCCAAATCCCAGCAGGATCTCAATCCCTGCTCCATTCCCAACCCCCCCGCCCCATTCCCAAATCCCAGCAGGATCTCAATCCCTGCTCCATTCCCAACCCCCCCGCCCCATTCCCAAATCCCAGCAGGATCTCAATCCCTGCCCCATTCCCAAACCCCCTGCCCCATTCCCAAATCCAAGCAGGATCTCAACCCCTGCTCCATTCCCAAACCCCCTGCCCCATTCCCAAATCCCAGGGGGATCTCAATCCCTGCCCCATTCCCAACCCCCCCCGCCCCATTCCCAAATCCCAGGAGGATCTCAATCCCTGCCCCATCCCAACCCCTGCCCCATTCCCAAATCCCAGCAGGATCTCAATCCCTGCCCCATTCCCAACCCCCCTGCCCCATTCCCAAATCCCAGGAGGATCTCAATCCCTGCCCCATTCCCAACCCCCCCGCCCCATTCCCCTCTCCTCGTACCAGACACTCCAGAGCCTCCCGGAGCAGCCGCTGCCTCTGAGGGGCCTCTCTGGGCAGAACATCCACGTTTGCCCTCCCAACGTTGGCAAAGAACTGCCTGCAGCTCCCCGTGGCTGCGTAGTCTGAGGGGCTGGGCGGACAAACTCCATGAATTTTGGGGAATGAGATCCAGCTCGGCACCCCCCGCTGCCTGACAGAACATCTTCCACCCCTGCACGCTGAACCCCACGAGCTGCTCCAACCCAGTTCTCTCCTGTGCCATCCAATCATTTTTTAAAAATCCCTTCGAGTTTAAAACGGTTCTTTAAAAATCGGGTTTGGCCTTAAGGAATCCATCTTAAAGCTTAAAGCTGTCCCGGGTCTGGGTACAGAACCACAGTGGGAAGGTGCTGGAGGAAGGGAATGCAGTTTATTCCCTGTTGTAAGGGACAGGCACATTCAGCGGCCTGGAAATCCTAAAAATTGGTGGTGGGCACTGCCTGGGATGGGGCAGCCTCAGCTTCTCTGGGAAACCTGGGCCTCCCCACCCTCACAAGGAAGGGTTTATTCCAGTAAAATATTGACTAATAACTAAAATAATAACATAAGAAATGAAACAATAAATAATTTTATTCCAATAAAATAATACCTTCCTTCAGCTTTCTGCAATCCCATATTTTTTTTTTTATTATTCCCCAGAAAAAGGCCCAAGCAACTCTGAATTATAAATCAAATTATTCGGGCTGGTTATGAGCTAATCCTTATTTTTCCCCACGAAGTGCTAAGGCAGCATCACGAAAACCACGGCACAGTTACCTTAAAAACAGCAGCAGTTCTTTGGGATAACTGTCCAAATCCTTGGGAATCCCGTGCAGGGTCACCATCTTCAGCAGGCAGCTCAGCTGGGAGGACACCAGAGATCCCATCGAAGAGAAACCAGCAGGAAACACAGGGAAGAGATAAAACAATGTGGAGATTTTTACAAGACAAAGACGGGGAAAGAGATGGAAATCAGAGGGTTTGGTCTTCTCATGACTTCAGGGAGATTCCGAGCTGTGGGAAGGACCCACAGGGAACACCCAGTGTCCTGACACCCCAACAAACCCCCTGCTCACCCTCTGGGGGAAAAACCTTCCCCTAAAATCCATCCTCACCCCCCTGACACATCCCTGCTCCAGCCCCTCAACTCCAAGGGTTGTTCTGGCCGAATTTTGTACCTCCAGGACAGCACCAAACCCTCGGGGACGTGGGGATTACCTGGTCCTGTCCCAGCCTGACCTTCCTCTTCCTCATGGCTTTGGCCAGCTCCTGGAACCTTTCTGCTCCCACGGCGCCGGCGGCTGCGCAGGTGAAGCCCTGGAGGACAGACTGGGAGAGCCTGGGAATTCCCAGCAGGAAAATCAGAAGGGAAAGGCCTTCGGGAAGGTGAATTCAGAGCAGGACACCGCTCACCCCGCTGCTTTTATTTCCAGATATTAATCACGGGTTTTGTAATTTTCGTCTCAAATGAGTCAAAAGCGGCATCAGCCCCTCCGAATTAATCCCTGGAACTGCCCTCTGGAAGGCTTGGAAGTGCATTCCCTGCCTGGAAATGCATTCCAGAGCCAAGGTGGAGCAAGGTTCCAGCTGCAGCCTGAGCCAGCAGCACCATTTCAGAAAGAAAACGTGGGAGCATCTTGGTAAATCTCGGTGTTCCCTGTCTGGGTCGGGGCTCACATCCCGCTTCCCATCTGCTCCCGTGGATTCCACGGGGCGGATGTGCCACATGCACCACGGGAAACGTGGGAATTGCCGAGGAAAACAAAGAGAGAAGGGAAGGAGAGGAGGGAAGTCTTCACCTGCTGAAGTCAGGCTCCGCCTTCACCACATCCGCGAAAAACATGGCAGCCTGGGAGGGAAGGGCAGAGCTCAGAGGTTTTCCAGGGAAAATGGCTCCAGTTCCAGGGGGATTTGCGGAATTTGTGGCCCCACAGAGGGCAGGGCTGGCAGGGAGGGGAAGAAGGAGCCCAGCCCCTCATTACCTGGTCTCTGGTCCACGGTTTATCGTTGAGATCCTGCACGTCTGGCTCCTCTTCCCCAAAAACAAGCAGGGATTTGGGGATGTAGCTGGCCAGAGCATTGGGAATGAGCTTAACCAGCTCAGTGGGGCGGTCAGCCCTGGAGGAAACCTTGGAAAGAAAGAACAAACCAAGGGAATCTCACCCAGTTTTAGCCCAAATCACGGCAATATCAGAACCAGAGAATCGTTTAGGTTGGAAAAGACCTCCAGGCTCGAGTCCAACCTTGAATTAACCCTGCTCCGTTTCTGTTCTTTCCCTGGGAACATCAACTGGGAAGCAACTTCTGGGACCACCCCACAAAACAAATCCCCCCTGCTCAGTCCCCAGGAGGCTGAGCAGGGCGAGGACGTGGGCACAGAGCCGGTGACAGGGCTGGAGCGGCTCCTCCTGCTGCCACCCAGCCTGGCCGTGCCGGATCCCGCAGGGAACGCTGGCCAGCTGGGGCACACCTGGCCCCAGGTAAGCGCTGCTCCCAGTCCTGCTTTGGGAGGCCTGAGGAGATAAACCAAGGTCACCTTTTCCACCAGGGTCCTTTTCAGAGCAGAGGGCAGGGAGTCCACGCTCTGGGCGAAGCCTGGCAGCTGGATGGCCTCCAGGACAACTTCTGGGGACAGACTCCAGAGCGTGCTGCTGTTGAGGCCACCCACCAAAGTCCCCAGCTCTGCCAGGCTCTGTCCATCCAGGATCTGCCAGGGAATCCCAGAAAAAAAAAAAAATCAGCTCGGAGAAGACCTTTGAGACCCTCGAGCCCGACCTGTGCCCTGTCCCCACCTTGTCCCCCTCCAGACATTCCCTGGACACCTCCAGGGATGGGGACTCCAAACCTCCCTGGGCACTTCCAATGCCTGAAACCCTTCCTGTTGCTTTTTATCTTCTTTTCTGTCAGCGTCGGGATTAAATGGCCCAGACAGATTTTTGTGTTCGGACTCAGGTGTTTATTAATTCTTATCTGCGTTAGAGTCTAACAAGCCGTGAGTTCTACAGCACTTCCAGCTAACAAGGTAAAAAATTGAGTTCTATCTCTTTCTCTACAAGGCCTTTTAAGGATAAACTGTCCAGTTAAGAAATGGCACCTAAATTATTTTTACTTTTACCCAATAACCGACCACCCTTGGTCCGCAATGTGGATTTTTCTACCCAGTCACAAAATCCCACCCAGACCATGGAGAAGATGAAAAAGAAGGACCCAGCCTACACCCTAAATCTTCCATCTTGCTTTATGTGTATTACTATATTCTAAACCCTTAAACTCTGAGTTTTGCACCCTGTGACATCACGCACTTCCATCCAAACCCCACACCCACAGTCCCAGCGCTGTAACTCAATTTTGGGAGCTGTTCCACGGCCTCAGGTCAGTGCAGGGTTTTTTTGGGAGGTCAGAGCCTGGCAGCACAGAAAGCCTGGAATTCTCCGTGCCCAGGATTCCAACACCCTCCCAGGAGGAGATTCCCCGGATTTGTGGAGCTCTGTACCTGGTAGCCCGAGCGGAGCAGTTTGCTGACGAGAGCCCTGGACTGCTCAGCGCTCCAGCCACGGACGCTGCCCAGGGCTGGCAGAGCCGCCTCCAGCTGCTCCTCAGGGATCTTCTCCTGGATGCTGGACACCGAGAGCCCCAGGGCAGCCTGGCCCAAGGCTCCCAGCACCGCTGGGGAGAAATCCTCCCAATCCCTCAGCAGGGAGGAGGCGACCTGCGGGGGACCCAGGGAGAGAGGGCAGGGTCAGGGGTGGCAGTGACTGCACCAGGTGATTGCTACACGAGGAGAAGGGTCTCAGTTTCACCCCAGGAACTCTTGAGGAAAGAACTCTAGAAGTTTCTACACCCTCCTGATCACAATTGGCCAAGACTGATAAAGTCTCTTTAGCTGTTCCTCAGATAAGTAGCTATTCGCTGTTGGGCTGTTTGCCAAAAAAACCCCTAAATATTTATAGTTTCATACTTAAGGGAGAGCACCAGGCTTCTCAGTGCATTTTTGGGGTGTTGCAGCAGGTGTGTGGGACCCCTCCCTAAGCCGTGAGCAGCTTTGTTCTTTTGTTTTTTCTGTTATTTTCTTCTTTTATTAAAACCTTTTTGCTTTTCCAAGACACACCCGACCACGCTGTCTGGCAAAGTTATTTTAAACCATATTTTCTGTGAGGTGCCGGAGGTGTTGAACCCTCACAGGGCTGAACACATCTGGCTCTTCTAAATACATTCCAGCTCTTCCTACTGACTCCCACAAACATTTGGATGTCCTAAACCCCCGGATTTCTGCCTCGGGTTTTCCTGCCGAAGGCTGTGGAGGGAGCATTTCCACCACTGAGGACACGAGGGGATGAAAATCCAGGGAGAAACGGCAGCAAGGACACGAGGGGATGAAAACCCAGGTGGACACAGCAGCATGGACACGAGGGGATGAAAACCCAGGGAGAAACGGCAGCATGGACACGAGGGGATGAAAACCCAGGTGGACACGGCAGCAAGGACATGAGGGGATGAAAACCCAGGGAGAAATGGCAGCATGGACACGAGGGGATGAAAACCCAGGGAGAAACAGCAGCATGGACACGAGGGGATGAAAATCCAGGTGGACACGGCAGCATGGACACGAGGGGATGAAAACCCAGGGAGACACGGCAGCATGGACACGAGGGGATGAAAATCCAGGTGGACACGGCAGCATGGACACGAGGGGATGAAAACATAGGTGGACACAGCAGCAAGGACACGAGGGGATGAAAACCCAGGTGGACACGGCAGCAAGGACACGAGGGGATTAAAACCCAGGGAGAAACGGCAGCATGGACACGAGGGGATGAAAATCCAGGGAGAAACGGCAGCAAGGACACGAGGGGATGAAAACCCAGGGAGACACGGCAGCATGGACACGAGGGGATGAAAACCCAGGGAGAAACGGCAGCAAGGACACGAGGGGATGAAAACCCAGGGAGACACGGCAGCATGGACACGAGGGGATGAAAACCCAGGTGGACACGGCAGCGTGGACACGGCAGCATGGACACGAGGGGATGAAAACCCAGGTGGACACGGCAGCAAGGACACGAGGGGATGAAAACCCAGGTGGACATGGCAGCAAGGACACGAGGGGATGAAAACATAGGTGGACACAGCAGCAAGGACACGAGGGGATGAAAACCCAGGTGGACACGGCAGCAAGGACACGAGGTGGCCCAGAGGAGGGGACACGGGAATTCTGTGCAGGTGAGAGCATTCCCAGCGCTCACCTGTAGTTCCTGCGATGCCAGGGAGGAGGGAACTCTCCCTCCAGGCGTTCCCTTGCTCCAGGGACAGCTCTTCCCGAGCCTCTGGGCTACTCCCAAAGCCTCCTCCCTGCTCAGGTTTCCCACTGCCCTGGGGCTCAGGTAACAAATCAATCTGTCGGGGAGGCTGCGGGGACAAAAAGGAGAGGCTGCCGCTCAGAGAGGGGCTTTTCCCTCTTTCCCAGGCACGTTTCCCACATCGTTTTAGCATCTGCTGATGGGCAAAGCTCCAGCTCGGAGAGCTGAAAAGCCCTGGAGGCGCTGCTGGGCGTCAGCCGGAGCTGGCACGGCAGGGAAATCATCTCCCAGGAAAAGGAATTTGGGGTCTGGCCCTCCTCAAGACAGAGGGCAGAGGGGTTGTTTGGAAATGGAGCCTTTAAAGAGAAAGGGAAAACGAAGAAAAAGCCTTAAAGGGAAAGGGAAAATGAAGAAAAACCCTGAAAGAGAAAGGGAAAATGAAGGGAGTACTTAAAGGGAAAGAGAAAATGAAGGGAGCCCTGAAAGAGAAAGGGAAAATGAAGGGAATACTTAAAGGGAAAGAGAAAATGAAGGGAATGCTTAAAGGGAAAACAAAGGAAACCCTGAAAGGGAAAGGGAAAATGAAGGGAATCCGGAAAGGGAAAATGAAGGGAACCCTGAAAGAGAAAGGGAAAATGAAGAAAAACCCTGAAAGAGAAAGGGAAAATGAAGGGAACACTGAAAAGGAAAGGGAAAATGAAGGGAATGCTTAAAGGGAAAACAAAGGAAACCCTGAAAGGGAAAGGGAAAATGAAGGGAACCCTGAAAGGGGCTGAAATGAAACCCCCACTCAAACTCTTGCTGTGCCACAGTCCCGTGCTGAGCCATCCCAGGAAATGAGATGCCAGCAGCCCCGTACCTTGAGAGTGGAAAAGCAGGAGCAGAGGTCAGGAGGAGGGTGTAGTACAGAGCAGTCTCCCTGAGCAAGGTGAGGTTCCCAACCATCTCCATATTCACCGGATCCCTGGCAAATTTTTGAAGCTGAGGAGTGGGAAAAAGAAAAAAAAAAAAAAGAAAAAAAAAATCAAAAGGGAAAATGATTCAAGCTGGATCCTTCAATCCTGACAGTGACACGGGACAGTTTAAACCAACCTCAGGGGTTTTCACATGGGTTTAAAGCTGTGCTGGGGTTTATTTTTTTTGTTGTTGTTTTCAGGTAAACACTGGGACCTTGATCAGGTTTGGGGTTGCTCCTCTCCCTGCAGAATTCCCTTTGTGAAACCAACTCCTGTGCAAGCCCCTCTCATTGCGTGATGGGGGGAAATAATTGCAGTGGCTGTTTGTTCCTCGAATTAACAAGAGAAATATTCCTGGCGGCAGGAATCCCAGGAATTTCAGGGCCAGGTTGGAGACAGGGATTGGAGCACCCTGGGACAGTGGGGTGGAATGGGATTGGTGACCCTTGAATCCTTCCAGCCATTCTGGGTTTCTGATTTCACTCTCTGTAAGGGTCCCCACTCACTGTCGGCTCATCCCCAAAAAGCTGCAGGTCCTCCACAGTGGCGTGCTCCAGGAAGGATCCCAGGTAATTCCGGAACCAGGCAGTGGAATTCAGGCTGGGAATGGCCTCGCTGTAGCATTTCTGGCTGGATTCTGCAGTCACACACACACACACAGGAAAACACACACACACACAATGTGGGAATACAGCCTGGCACTGGGGCAGGAGCCCACAAATCCCCACAAAAAAAAGAATCCCAGCCCTCCAAATATTCCACCCCCAGCCCCTTTCTTCCTCCCTCCAAAGGCACCAGAAGGATTTTTTGCAGGATGTGCATGGAAGCTCCTGCCTGGGTCCCTGCCTCGAGCTGGATTCTTCCCTCCCAGGACCAAGCCCTGCACAAGCAGCAAACGCAGCGGATTGAAATCAGCACAGCCCTGGCCGTGCTGGTTCAGTAAAACCCCGGGTTAATAAAGCCTCCAGCCGGGAAAGGATTCCCAAATCCACCCATTACTGACATTCCCAGCCTGTCTCCGCACAAAAACCCTGTGAAGCCTCAGCCCTGTGACAGAAAACCAGGAAAATCCCAGGGAAATCCCAGGGAAATCCGGTCCTTTACCATCCTGGGTGAGGAAGTGCTTGATCCCAGCGTAAAGATTCCTCTGCTCCTCCACGGGGAGCTGGGAATAGATTCCATCCAGGGCAGCCACTCTGGGAAAGGGAAGGGAAAACACCTCAAACATGGCTGGGCTCTCAAAAGAAAACATCGATATCCTCGATCCCGTCCTTTTCCAAAGGGATTTTGGCACCGAGGGGACGTTCCACACTTACAGCTGCCGGAATTCCTCGCAGGACACATCCTTGGCACGGAGGCAGCCGAAGACCCGGGGCTCCACCAGGAATGGCTCAAGTCCCTCGCGGAGCCACTGGAGCAGCACCGGGGGGGTCCCAATTCCAGGAACTCGGAGCAGCCTCTCCCACAGGCCATTCATGAGAATCAGGCTCCACTCCAGGGAAAGGGGCACCTGGGAGAACTGGGAGCAGGAGAGGGGAAGAAACCCATGGATTCCAGGGAGTTCTGACCAGACATCGACACGAATCCAAGCAAATCTGAATGCCGGGGGTGGAACCTGTTGGCTGGAATCTCTCCAAAATAAGATTAAAAAAAAAAAAAAATCTGGGAACTTGAAATAAAGCCTTTTCCTGGAGAGCAAACACAGCAAAAATTCCCTGGATTTGAGGGAATTCCTTCCCAGGGGACGCTCACCTGCTGGCTGAAGGCGGTCAGGGAGGCCAAAAGCTTCCTGGCATCGTATTTGGAAAAGAACAGGATGGAATATTCTGGATCCACAGCTGTGGTGGGTTTAGAGGCCAGGCAGGAATATAAGGACGTGAGGAAATCATCCTGAAGGTCCTGGAGCCAAGATTCCTGGAAAAGAGAAGGGAAATGTAAATAAAGCTGATAATGGATGGGGAGGTATTTAGAGGGGAAATTATCCTCAGGGAGCTCATCCACACCTGGGCATTCGGGAAGGGATTCCTCCCTCGAAGGGGAGGTGAAACACTGGCACAGATTTTGAAAGATTTATTAAAAAAAAAAAAAAAATCCCAAAATTTTATCAAAATTTCAAAAAAAATTTGATCCAACTAGAAACTCCCATGGGTAACTCTTTAATTCCCCATTTTTTTTTCAGGCAAACAGTTTACAAACAATAGAATTAAAAAAAACCCAAAAAAACAAAAAAACCACCCAAAAATCCCAAATATTGGGACTGCAAAATATGACAAATATTTGCAGAAATGACATCTTTTTGTTAGCACTAGCTACCAAAAACCACAAATTGCTGTCAATCCAACTGCAGTTACTGGCAAAAACTTAAGAGATAATGACAAAAGCAGGGAAGAAAATAAACCTGAAATAGTCCAGGTGGCATTTTCCACTCTGCAACCCCTTCCAATTGTGCTTTTTTTTCTTTTTGACCCCTTCCAATCATGCTTTTTTATTTTTTTTTTACCCCTTCCAATTGTGCTCTCTCTTTTTTTTGACCCCTTCCAACTGTGCTCTATTTAATTTTTTTTTCTACCCCTTCCAATCGTGCTCGATTTTTTATCCCCTGGCCCAGGGTGACCCTCGTGCAGAGATTTGTTTTAGTGCTGTGATGTCAATTTTTAAGAGCCAGTTTGATTTGGAAAATCCCTTTGCCCTCGTTCCCTTCTCACTCGAAGGGTTTGGAGAAGGAGATCCCCGTTTCCCAAAGGTCCCCAAAGGTCTCTGTGAGGTTTGGGCACTGTGGCACAGAGCAGGTGTCCCCTGGAGGGTGGCATTGCCACACCCCGGGGTTGGCAAAGCTTTGGCTGCTCCACCCCAAGTGCCACCAGGGCTGGTTTTTAGGGCAGAAGTGACAGAATTCCCGAGGAAAACAAAATCCCAGCGCAGGGGGAAGCAGGGGATGGTCCTCACCTGGGCACAGGCGAGTTGGCCAAAGGTGAGGCTGCACGGGGACCTTTGGCCTCGGGCCACCTCCAGGAACTGCTCCTGGCTGGCACTGGGGGAACAGGGACAGAGCTGGGAACACAGGGACAGTGCTGGGAACACAGGGATAGTGATGGGGGAACACAGGGACAGAGCTGGGAACACAGGGACAATGATGGGAACACAGGGACAGAGCTGGGAACACAGGGACAGAGCTGGGAACACAGGGACAGAGCTGGGAACACAGGGATAGTGCTGGGGGAACACAGGGACAGTGCTGGGAACCCAGGGATAGTGCTGGGAACACAGGGATAGTGATGGGAACACAGGGATAGTGATGGGAACACAGGGATAGTGATGGGAACCCAGGGATAGTGCTGGGAACACAGGGATAGTGATGGGAACACAGGGATAGTGATGGGAACACAGGGACAGTGCTGGGAACACAGGGACAGAGCTGGAGGAACACAGGGACAGAGCTGGGAACACAGGGACAGAGCTGGGAACACAGGGATAGTGCTGGGAACACAGGGACAGAGCTGGGAACACAGGGATAGTGCTGGGGGAACACAGGGACAGTGCTGGGAACCCAGGGATAGTGCTGGGAACACAGGGATAGTGATGGGAACACAGGGATAGTGATGGGAACACAGGGATAGTGATGGGAACCCAGGGATAGTGCTGGGAACACAGGGATAGTGATGGGAACACAGGGATAGTGATGGGAACACAGGGACAGTGCTGGGAACACAGGGACAGAGCTGGAGGAACACAGGGACAGAGCTGGGAACACAGGGACAGAGCTGGGAACACAGGGACAGAGCTGGGAACACAGGGACAGTGCTGGGAACACAGGGACAGTGCTGGGAACACAGGGACAGAGCAGGGAACACAGGGACAGAGCTGGGAACACAGGGACAGTGCTGGGAACACAGGGACAGAGCTGGGAACACAGGGACAGAGCTGGGAACACAGGGACAGAGCTGGGAACACAGGGATAGTGCTGGGAACACAGGGACAGAGCTGGGAACACAGGGACAGAGCTGGGAACACAGGGACAGAGCTGGGAACACAGGGATAGTGATGGGGGAACACAGGGACAGAGCTGGGAACACAGGGATAGTGCTGGGAACACAGGGACAGCGCTGGGAACACAGGGACAGTGCTGGGAACACAGGGACAGAGCTGGGAACACAGGGACAGAGCTGGGAACACAGGGATAGTGCTGGGAACACAGGGATAGTGATGGGAACACAGGGATAGTGCTGGGAGAACACAGGGACAGTGCTGGGAACACAGGGACAGAGCTGGGAACACAGGGACAGAGCTGGGAACACAGGGATAGTGCTGGGAACACAGGGACAGAGCTGGGAACACAGGGACAGAGCTGGGAACACAGGGACAGTGCTGGGAACACAGGGACAGAGCTGGGAACACAGGGACAGAGCTGGGAACACAGGGACAGTGCTGGAGGAACACAGGGACAGAGCTGGGAACACAGGGACAGTGCTGGGAACACAGGGACAGAGCTGGGAACACAGGGACAGAGCTGGGGGAACACAGGGACAGAGCTGGGGGAACACAGGGACAGAGCTGGGGGAACACAGGGACAGAGCTGGGAACACAGGGACAGAGCTGGGAACACAGGGATAGTGCTGGGAACACAGGGATAGTGATGGGAACACAGGGACAGAGCTGGGAACACAGGGACAGTGCTGGGAAAGGATGGGCTGGGAATGGGGAAACTGGAGGGGGAACTGGGGGGAAACTGGAGGGGGAGTGGGCTGGTAATGCTGGAAACTGGAAGGGGAACTGGGAGAGGAACTGGGAGGGGAACTGGGAGGGGAACTGGGAGAGGAACTGGGAGGGGAACTGGGAGGGGAACTGGGAGAGGAACTGGGAGAGGAACTGGGAGGGGGCAGGAGCAGTGAGGCACCGGGGCAGGACGGGGTGAGGAGATGAGAGCAGGACTGGCTGGGGACAGCTCCAGATGTGGCCTGGCCCCTGAGCAGCGCAGGGCACATCTGGACAAAGGAGCCCCAGGCACCCGCGAGCCCCTGAGCAGCGTTTGGCCCCTGGCTGTTCCCCCAGGAAGGATCCCAGGCAGGATCCAGCCCTCCAGGAGCGGAGCCCAGCCCGGAGGGGATGAGGAGAGCTGGCAGCAGGGACAGGGAGGGTGGCACCGTTCACCCCCAGGTATAAATCAGGTCGAGTGAAGGGCTGGAGCGGAGATGTTCGAGCCCCACTCGGAGCCAAGATAAGCTCAGCAGCGGTGCCAAGGCTCTTGGCTGCCTCCCCAGGGCCTGGCCCTGCCTTTCTTTGTCCTGCACAGACACAAAACCCCAGCCAGGCACTGTTTGAACAAGTGCAACCAGAGCCCTCCCTGCCCCGCACGCAACCCCGGGGCTTTTTGAGAGGGGAAAAAAAAGTCACAAAATCTGGGTTCAGGGGGATTTTGTTAGCCCACAAAACCAGGATCCCACCCAAGGAAATGCTGCCACACGAGGGGATGGCTCACCTACCTCTGCACCGAGGCACACAGGGCAGATTCTGATCCCCAAAAGGAAAAAAAAAAGGAGAGACAAAGATGAGGAACTGTGAGAGGAATTGGCACGAGAACGCTCTGGGAGTTCTCCTGAGGGAGAACATTTGGAAAGGGACTCACCATTGACGGGGGAGCTGGAGCACTGCACCAGGAGAAAGAGAAAAGAGAAAACAGAGGGCGTTAAAATGCAGATCCAACATTGTTTGTGACCTCTGCAGGCAGGCAGGTGGGATGGGGATGTGACCTGGACACACCCAAATCCCAAATCCCGAGCTCCAGGACGTGTTGGTGGCTCTGTGTCTCAAGCAGCTGGGAAGTGCCAGCTTATCCCATCCCTCAGGCACGAGGAGGGAATGTTCTCCTGGGGCTTTGAGCGTGGTTCCAGAGGAAAAGGGGGGGGCTGGGACTGATTTTTGAGGTCCCTCCGGGCCAAACCCTCCCGGAATGTTTCAAGCGCGCGGATTTGCCTTACCAGCTGTGTCCCAGCAGCGGCTCCCTGCCACCCTGCAAGACAAAGCGCCGTGGTTTCAGAGCAGAGCCGGCCCAGAGCTCGTTCCCACTGGATTTTAGAGCTGGTTTTGGAGCCAGGGTTTCACGGACTCCCTCCCGCTGCGCTCCCCGAGGGGTGACGGCCACAGAGTCCTCCCGTGCCCCCCCAGCTCAGCCTGGCTGTGCCCAGCCGTGTGTGGGGTTTGTGTCGTTAATATTTGGTGAGGAGGGAAGCCACCTCCAGAAGTGATTTTTTTTTTTTTAAAAAAAGAAGAATCGTTAACGACTTTTTCTGCGCTTAACAGAATTAATCGGTGATTACTTATGAATACCGACACCTTGTTAAACTGCTAAAAGAAACGAGCAAATTCACATGTTAAAAATTAGCAAACCAAAACCACGGCTAGGTGATGAGAGGGATGTCCTGCGTCTGTCCCCAGAGGGCAGAAAGGACACCCAGGGATGTGGAAATGTCCAAGGATTTCCCTGCTGCACAGGCAGGGATCA
Source organism: Hirundo rustica (assembly GCF_015227805.2). Lineage (NCBI taxonomy): Eukaryota > Metazoa > Chordata > Aves > Passeriformes > Hirundinidae > Hirundo > Hirundo rustica. Next base: position 14,981,174 of record NC_053464.1, read on the forward strand.
GCAGGAATCACCAGGGCTGTCCCTCCCTGTGCTTTTGGCTTTGGTGCTTCGGTGTCCCCAGGTGGGAGCTGCAGCCTGGGATGAATTTCACTGATTCCTCAAATGGATCAAACCCCCGGCGCTGGTTCGGGAATTTGTCCCTCAGCCCAGTCCTGCCCCGGAGCCCGGCAGGGATTTATGGGGAAAAGCCCAACTGCTCCTTCCTGGCAGCTCTGCACAACTCTCCATCCCTCATTTCCCGACCTCCAGAGGGATCCTGGTGGCGACTCCCCGCTCCCTGCGCATCCCACGGCGCTGGGAAATGCCGGGGTGGGAGCCCAGGGATGGCACACGCGGGATAAACCCGGCAGCAGGGAGATTCCCCGAGCTCAGCACCCCTCATGCACGGAGAAAAGGGAAAGGTGGAGATCCCAGAGGTCCCTGGAGGGGCAGAACGTTCCAGAAGGATGGGACGCAGTGAGGGGCTCTGCAGCTCCGCGGTTTGATGGCACAGCCTGAGGGAGGAGGCTTTCCTGGGGCGGATGAGCCCGCAATCCCAAAAAAACCTGCGCTGGGAAAGGGGGTTCTAAAGCAGCCTGGATGAGGAGTCCATTAGCACAACGCCTTTCTCAATTCCCTGCTGGTTTTGAACGATTTAATTAATGGGGAGCGGCCACTAGTGAACATTTAATTAATGGGGAGCAGGAGAGGGGCTGAGGACCAGGGCTGGAGGTTCAGGACACAGGGAACGGATTGAAACTGCCAAAGGGCAGGGATGGGCGGGATTTGGGGCAGGAATTGTTCCCTGGGAGCGTGGGCAGGCCCTGGAATGGATTTCCCAGGAGATGCCCCATCCCTGGAAGTGTCCCAGGCCAGGTTGGAAGGAGCTTGGAGAGTCCCGGGGTGGTGGAAGCTGTCCCTGCCCTGTGGGGGTGGGTGAGATTGAAGGTCCCTCCCGACCCGAACCATTCTGGGATTTATTGTTCATTGAACAGGGAGTTAATCAGATTTAGCTATGATTATTCTTTAAGTGTTTTCTCAGAGCAAGAGGAACTGAGAGCACACAGCTCTGAACAGACAGGAGAAGAATCAACCCCAAGTGGGACCTTCCCACCCTGTTTATCACCAAAACCAAAATATTCGCACACAGATCCAGCAACCAAGAGGACAAGGAGAGGCTGGGGGTTTAGAGCAAACCACCAAAGTCACATTCAGGGGGCTGGCAGCACAATTCCCCCTTGTGAGGATGAGCTCCGGCACGGAAAACCCTGCTGGCACAGCCCTCCCTCCAGAGCAGACTCACCCAGCAGGAGGAGGAATCCCAGCCCCGGGAGCAGAGGAGGCATCTCGGGACAGCTCTAGGAATCACCTTAGCCCGGCCAGGAAGAACCGAAGAGGAACAAATTAATGCCAGCCCCAAACTCTGAAGAGGGAACGTAAAGGTCACGTGGAAACCCAGACACGCCAACACCCTTCACAAACCCTAAAATTAGCCCCAAAAGCAAGGGGAAAATACAAAACAAAACAACAAACAAACAAACAAACAAACAAACAAACAAACCAAACCACCAGACCTCCTGAGGGTCCGGGAAAGCGCGTGCAGGGTTTGGAGTCAGTGAGGGTTTGGAGTTAATTTCGGCGGCTGGTGGTGGCAGAGGGACGGGAGGGGGTGGCACTCACCTGCGGGCGCCGGCGCTGCTGGGCACGCTCCGGGCATAGCGGGCTCCTTTTCAGCCGGCCAGCCGGGTGTGGCACTGCCTCCTGCAGCTGATGGGGATGGATCGGGAGCCCCGGGCACACCCCCGGCTGCCTGGGAACGCGCACGGGCTGCGGGACAAATAACCGGGCTGTTGGGCAACGCCTGGCATTCCTGGGACGGGCAGCGAGGCGGGCTCGCTCCCTGCACGGGAAAAATCCGTGTGTGCCCGGGGGTGGATCCCGGATGGATTCACTCCCTGCACGAGGAAAATCAGTGTGTGCTCAGGGATGGATTCACTGTCTGCATGGGAAAAATCGGTGTGTGCTCAGGGATGGATTCACTGTCTGCATGGGATAAAAATCCGTGTGTGCTCAGGGGTGGATTCACTCCCTGTACGGGAAAAATCCGTGTGTGCTCAGGGGTGGATTCACTCCCTGTACGGGACAAAAATCCGTGTGTGCCCAGGGGTGGATCCCGGATGGATTCACTCTCTGTACAGGATAAATCAGTGTGTGCTCAGGGATGGATTCACTCCCTGTACGGGACAAAAATCCGTGTGTGCTCAGGGGTGGATCCCGGATGGATTCGCTCTCTGCACGGGGAAAATCAGTGTGTGCTCAGGGATGGATTCACTCCCTGCACGGGATAAATCAGTGTGTGCTCAGGGGTGGATCCCAGATGGATTCGCTCTCTGCACGGGGAAAATCAGTGTGTGCTCAGGGATGGATTCACTCCCTGTACGGGACAAAAATCAGTGTGTGCTCAGGGATGGATTCACTCCCTGTACAGGATAAATCAGTGTGTGCTCAGGGATGGATCCTGGATGGATTCACTCTTTATACGGGATAAAATCAGTGTGTGCTCAGGGATGGATCCCGGATGGATTCGCTCTCTGTACAGGATAAATCAGTGTGTGCTCAGGGATGGATTCACTCTCTGCACGGGATAAATCAGTGTGTGCTCAGGGATGGATCCCGGATGGATTCGCTCTCTGCACGGGAAAAATCAGTGTGTGTTCAGGGATGGATTCACTCTCTGCACGGGAAAGATCAGTGTGTGCTCAGGGATGGATTCACTCCCTACATAGGATAAAAATCAATCTGTGCTCCCAGGATGGATTCACTCCCTGCACGAAATAAAAATCAGTGTCTGCTCCTGGGATGGATTCACTCCCTGTACAGGATAAATGAGTGTGTGCTCCCAGGATGGATTCACTCCCTGTACAGGATAAATCAGTGTCTGCTCCTGGGACGGATTCACTCTTTATACAGGATAAATCAGTGTGTGCTCAGGGATGGATTCACTCCCTGCACGGGATAAAATCAATCTGTGTTCCTGGGATGGATTCACTCTTTATACAGGATAAATCAGTGTGTGCTCCTGGGATGGATTCACTCTTCATACAGGATAAATCAGTGTGTGCTCCCAGGATGGATTAATTCCCTGTACAGGATAAATCAGTGTGTGCTCCCAGGATGGATTCACTCCCTCCAGGAACGTTTGGCACCAGGGAATTTTGCACCAGGAGCTCGAAATTGCTGGAGTTTCTTGAAAATCTCTGCGTATCCCAGTCACCTCCACCTGGGAAATCCCAAAGAGAGATCCATGGAAGTTCTGTCAGCCAGGCCATGGAATGGGATTGAGCTGTGCCAGGGGAGGGTTGGGGGGGAAGGTTCTTCCCCCAGAGGGTGCTGGCACTGCCCAGATGCCCAGGGAATGGGCACGGCCCCGAGGCTGCCGGAGCTCCAGGAGGGTTTGGACAGCGCTCCAGGGATGCCCAGGGTGGGATTTGTTGGGATACATGACCCCTGTGACCCCTTCCCACTCAGGATATTCCACTATTCCATGATCCCAGGTTATGGATGTCGCACTGGGAGCTGAGTTTCTTTGGGACTCATCTCGGGGTAATCTAAAACCTCAGATTTGGGAAAATAAAAAAAATAAAAAAAATAAAAAAAAAAAATTAAAAAAAAAAAAAAAAGAGTTTTTAGGTCACTTTGTTGGTGCTTCTCCAGATGAGTTTTAGCAAAGCCCGGCCCTGGGCCAGGCCTAGGCTTGCCGGTTCCTGACCATCCCTAACCGGTGCTGGTGTCACCGTCCCCTCCCAGCGTCACCACACCCCCACTTCTCTGGGCACGCTTTGTGTCCTTATCAGCTCCTCTGGAACCAGGGCAGCCAGGAGCTCTGTGACTCACAGATCCCCAGGAGCAGAGACTCTCACCAGCACCCGCCCCAAGCCGCCCAAACCCATAAAAATCCTCATCGCCTTTGTCGTTAGCACAGCTCACAGAGCTGGAGCTGAAAGCACGAGTCCTCTTCTCCAGGATGGATGGGGATGGACGGGGATCCTCAGGCCAGGCTGCAAGCGTCAAATCGGTCTGCACCTTTGGGAATTTCAGCTCTCCAGACAGGCTGCCTGGTGCTTTTTGTCTTCTTTTCTGTCAGAGCCGGGATTAAACGCTCCAGAGATGGTGTTTGTGCTCGGACTCAGAAGTTTATTAATTCTTTCACCCCCAAGAAAGCGCCACATTTGACCTGAGGCTGTGGAACAACTTCCAAAATTGAGTGATAATGCTGGGATTGTAGTTAAATAGAAGTTGCGATATCACAGGTGGAAAACGCAGAGTTTAAGGGTTTAGAATACAGTAATATATAGAGTAAGATGGAGGGTTTGGGGATTTGGCTGGGTTCTTCTTTTTCACCTTCTTCTCCATGGGTTTGGGTGGGATTTTGTAATTGGATAGAAAAATCCGCATTGTGGGCCAGGGATGGTCACAAAATGGACACAAAATGGGCACAAAACGGACCCAAAATGGACACAGAATGGACAAAGGGTCACGAGGTCTCACACTTTGATCAGTTTTGGTCCATTGGCACATTTTGGGGTTTAATTGTCCCATTCCAGCTCCAGGCTGTGAGGTCCCATCCTTCTTGTTCCTCCCTCCAGCCACCCTTGTTTGTGCTTTGGGGCTGACAGTTGTCCTTGGTGTGCAGCAGGAGCAGGATTTGTTTTGTGTGGCTGCTGTGTGCAGAGAGCTGAGTGACCCCGAGTGTGAGCTCAGAGCTGCACCCTGGGCAGAGCAGAACCCGAAAATACGCAAAAAAATCAAACTGAAGTCATCAAATCCCCCCCATGAGGGAGAGAGCAGCAGGAACGTGGCACTGGGATGTTCACAGGGCTGCTCCAGTGCCACCCTTCCCTGCAGCTCCAGGGGTTCCGAGGCTGGCACGGAGCTGTGGGAGGATGTGCGAGGTCACAGCAGCCCCACGGCCTCGGGAGGTGACGCAGCCGCTCCTTAAATGTCACCGGCTAAGAGATTGAGGTGGTTTTTTTTAATAAACAGGACAATATTTGCTTCACCAAGGAGCTTGTGTCACTCTGTTTGCTCAAGCCTCCAGTTCCGAGCGGGGAATACGGGAAAAGAAACAAATTTGGCTCCAAGGTGCCGCAGAGCCCACGCCTAAAAATGCCAGAGGGGTCAGCAGAGCCTGGCACGGAGGGTTTGTGTTCTACAGCTCACGCACACCCCAGGGAACGAGGGACGGGACAGCAGGAAATGGCCTCAGGTTGCACCAGGGGAAGTTTAATTTGGGGATTAATAAGAATTCCCTCGCTCACAGGGGTGTGCAGCCCCGGGGGTGGTGCAGTCCCAGCCCTGGAGGGGTTTCGAGGCTGGGCTCGGGGACAGGTTTTAGTGGTGGCCTTGGCAGCGCTGGGGGAATGGTTGGATTTTTTTAAAGGTCTTTTTGAACCTCAGTGAGTCTGTGATCCCATCCTCAGCCGCCTGGGCCAGCAGCCCCTCACCTGAGGGGGATTTTAAGCAGCAAAGGAGAGAGGGAAGCCAGGGGTGTCAGAGATATTTTCCTACCACCAAGCACTCCAACCCCTCCAAACCCAATCCTGATTCATCCTCTGCTCTGGAAACAGAGCAAAAACTCCAACACTTCTAATTCCAATCCTGATTTAACCTCTGCTCTGGAAACACTGAGTAAAAACTCCAACACTTCTAATTCCAGTCCTGATTTATCCCCTGCCCTGGGAACTGCAGAGCAAAAACTCCAACCCCTCCAAACCCAATCCTGATTCATCCCCTGCTCTGGAAACACAGAGTAAAAACTCCAACCCCTCCAAACCCAGTCCTGATTTACTCCCTGCCCTGGGAACTACAGAGCGAAAACACAAACACTCCAACCCCTCTAAACCAAATCCTGATTTATCCCCTGCCCTGGGAGCAGCAGAACAAAACCACAAACACTCCAACCCCTGCAAACCCAATCCTGATTTATCCCCTGCCCTAGGAGCTGCAGAACAAACCCTGTCCCGGCCACGCACCCCTCCCGCAGCTCCTCCCGTGTCACACGGACAATGGAGACGCCACAAAAAGGCCAAACAACTCAAATATCTGTTTGGAGCTGGAGTTAAACCCCGACCATCCCACTGTACCTTCCTGCAGGTTTACACAAGAGATTTTCCTTGGCTTCTCCCTCCCTCCCTCTCTCCCCTGCAATATTTGCATTGCACAAGTCAGAAACCTCCTACAGGTAACGTTCCAAGCCCTGTAATCCAAACAAGCTAAAAAAAGGAAAGGTAAAAAAGGAAAAGCGATTGCTCTGACGTTTGCTGTCCCTGTGTGCCCAGGCTTGGTGAGCCAGCAGCCTCTCTGGAGAGCAGAGACGTGTCCAGCAGCAGGGGACACGCAGGGGACACGCAGGGGACACGCAGGGGACACGCAGGGGACACGCAGGGGACGCTCCTGGCACACCAGGGAAGGAGTGTGGCAGGTTTGGGGTCACCGGGAGAGGGGCTTGGAGCAGCAGGAGGAGGCTCGGAGCTGGCCAAGGCTGCTCAGGAGGAGCCAGCTCATCCCATCCCATGGATCCCATGGATCCCATCCCATCCCATCCCATGGATCCTATCCCATGGATCTCATCCCATGGATCCCACCTCATCCTATCCCATGGATCCTACTCCATGGATCCCACCTCATCCCATCCCATCCCATCCCATCCCATCCCATCCCATCCCATCCCGTCCCATGGATCCCATCCCATCCCATCCCATCCTATGGATCCCACCCCATCCCATCCCATCCTATGGATCCCATCCCGTCCCATCCCATGGATCCCATCCCATCCCATCCCATCCTATGGATCCCACCCCATCCCATCCCATCCTATGGATCCCATCCCATCCCATCCCATCCCATCCCATCCCATCCCATCCCATCCCATCCCGTCCCATCCCATGGATCCCATCCCATCGCACCCCATGGATCCCCCTCCATGGATCCCATCCCATCCCCCTCAGAACTCCCGGGATTTAGAACCCAGGAATTGTGGAATGTCCCCACATCCCCCAGGGCCAGGTGAGGCAGGGCCAGGTGCTGGGGGCACCAGAAACGCTCCAGCTCCTGCTGGGGATCCTCATCCCTCTGCAGCCAGCACAAAACAGCTGGAATTGCCAGCGTTCCCTGTTCCCAGCACAAAGAGTCTCCTGGAGGAGCCAGGCTCCTGGAAATCGGCTCTGGGTGTCCCCAGGTGCTTCTGACAGCAGGGCTGACACCTGGGGACGGGACAGAGCAGCTTGACCTGCTGTGGGCATAAATATAAATATAAATATAAATATAAATATAAATATAAATATAAATATAAATATAAATATAAATATATAAAAATATATTTATATATAAATATATAAATATATAAATATATAAATATATAAATATATAAATATATAAATATATAAATATATAAATATATAAATATATAAATATATAAATATGTGTGTGTGTGTGTGCAGAGTCACCTGCAGTGGGTGCCAGGTCCTGCGCAGCCCAGTCCTGAAAATCAGAGCAAAACTCAACTAATCCCTGTCTCTCACTCTCCCTAAACCCCAAATGTTCCCAGCCCTAAATCCTGTCCTTAAGTAACCCCCCTGGCTGTGCCGAGCCCCTGCAGGGATTTACCTCAGCACACAGGAGCACAAATTTGCACCTGATTTTGTACCTAATTATAACAAATGTATTATTTATATTTATATTTATATTTATATTTATATTTATATTTATATTTATATTTATATTTATATTTATATTTATATTTATATTTATATTTATATTTATATTTATATTTATATTTATATTGTTTGCAGTTAGATATTATTTTTATTCTTTCTTCAGAGCCTGAAACATTTGCTGGCATTTAATTTTGGGATTCCCCTCGAGGCAGGAGATTCACAGCAGCCACCAGGGTGCGAAAGGAGTTACACCAAATTTTCCTAGTGCTGACACCTTTATATTTACTTAGAACACCAAAAAGGCCTTATAAAGTATTAATTTATTCCATAAAGTTTATAAATACAGAGCAAAAAATTTAAAAAAGGTCATAATTGCGGGCGCTTTTACGACAGCGCTGCTGTTCACTTTGCGGCGATGTGGCAGTCCCGTTGTACGACATCGCCGCCGCTCGCTTTGCGGCGGTGTGGCAGTCCCGTTGTGCGACAGTGCTGCCGTTCGCTTTGCGGCGGTGTGGCAGTCCCGTTGTGCGACATCGCTGCCGCTCGCTTTGCGGCGGTGTGGCAGTCCCGTTGTACGACAGCGCGGCCGTTCGCTTTGCGGCGGCCATGGCGGCCCGGTTCAGCGGGGTGCTGCAGCTGACGGAGCTGGACGATTTCATCGCTCCCTCGCAGGTGGGGCCACGCCGGGGGTGACAGCGCTGGGGACTCTCGGGGCCAGGCGCTCACGAGGCTGCCAGGCCCTGCCTCTGCCCCGGGAGCCGCGGGGAGGGGCGCGGACGCGGCCCTGAGGGGAGGCGGGCGGTGCCACCACCTTCACCCTTCGCCCCGGTCGCTGTCACCGCACGGGGACCGTGCCCACCCCCCCTCAGGCCTCCTCCCGCTGCTGCCGGGGGTGGAAAAAGGGGTAAAAGTGAAGATTCGGCGCTGTCCCTTCCACCTTGAGCAGGGCGAGGCTCGGTGGGGTCTCAGCCCCAAACCCTGGAGCAGCCGCCGGCTCAGCCCCAGCCCCTCGGGCGGCGATGGGGGATGTTCCCCTGGAGCCTCCCCGGGAGAAGCCGGAGCCTGGAAAGGTTTCCCTGGATAGGAGGGAACCGAGCATTCCCTGCTGAATGCTCGGCTGAATTCGCTGCTGAATTCCCAGCGAGGAGGGAGCCGCTCCTGGCGGAGGCTTCAGGCGCTGCAGAAATGCAAAAGTAATGCAAAAATATCGATCCTGGGTGTATTCGCTGAGAAAGGCGGCGGAGAAACCCGGCCGGGATGAGATCGGTGGAAAGGGGAATAGCAATCCCTGCCAATTCTCCGTGTGGGGCTTGTGCGAGGGAATTCTTCGCGTAAATCGTGAGCTCTGCTTTCGTGTTTCGAGTGAAGGGTCGGAACGAGCCGTTCTTGGAAGGTTCCGAACCCTGCAAAGTTGGATTAATTTAGAGGGAAAACCTCGAACTTCTCAAAGGAGAAGTAGGACAAGGAGTCACGGTGTGCTTGAACAATAAAAATAAATGGATAAAAGCCAGAAAAAAAAAAAAAACCCTTGGGACTTGTGGCGGGACACCAGAGCAGAGCGGCAGCTGAGCCCCGGGCTGGGATCTGCGGGAAGAGTCGGGATTTGCTCCCGGATTTTGGGCAGGAGCAGGAGCAGGAGCAGGAGGAGGAGGAGGAAGGGGCTGGCTCCTGTCAGAGCTCCACAGCCAGAGCTGAGCTCTTGCCAAAGAGCAGAATCCTGCCGTGGGGTTGGGATGATGCTGGAAAAGTGTTCTTCCTGCTCCAGAGGGGTGAGCAGCCTCTGCTGCGGCATTTTCCTTACAGCGCTGGGGGGAACCGCGGCAATCCCAGCCTGGTTCCTTGTTTGAGCCCCTTCGTTTCTGTTCAGCCCTCTCCTCCTTGCTCTGCTGCTCTTTCAGGAGTGCATCAAGCCCGTCAAAGTGGACAAAAAGGCTGGAAAAGCAGCAGCCAAGATCCGAATCGAAGCTGATGGAAGCTATTTCCAGGTCAATCAGGTACGTGGGGGTCTTTTGTTCAGTGTAAAAAACCCAGAAAAATGAATATTTTAAGGGTTTTAGTTATCTGCATCCATTTAATGCCTCGAAGAGATGCTGTCAGCATTCTTGTATTTTTTTTTTCTTTTTAATTTATAATCAATAATTCCAATTTTGTGCCGCTTTAGTGCTCTGAAACACTGACATTAATTATTATTCATATATAATTGATTATTAATATAAGAGCAGATAAGCTGAGGTTGTACTAAACTTTAATTTATCGGCATTTTAATTTATAAATTCATTTTGAAGCAGTCATTTTATAATCAGTAATTCCAATTTATTCCAGGTTTTTTTTTTCTGCTCTGAGACACTGCCATTAATTGGCAATGATTTTCATAAGAGAGCAGATGAGATGAAAAGTTTATTTATTTTATCAGTATTTAAGGATTGGCAATTCCAGGTTGGTTGTGACAATGTCCTTGGGCTCACTCAGAGATTTAATCAAGATATTTTTAATCAATCTTTTTTTTTTCTTAATAATATTTCAAATTCTTTCTTTAAAAGCTTGAAGAATTCAGAAGCTTCCAAAATATCAGGCTGAGTTTTTCCTCTTTTCACAAAAAAAAAAAATCGGCATTGCTCAGTTAAGCAAGCTGGGAATTCCTCTAGGGGTGGAACTTGGAACTTTGGGCACATTTTGATTTAAAAAATGAGAATACAGCACTTCCAAAGGAATCTGGTTCCTTGTTTTAATATTTTATTAGTGCCTCATTTCCTGGTCTATTCCTGGCTTTATTGAGGAGAGATGATTAGAGGAGAATCTCTTGGGAAAATCAAATTATTCAGGGCAGATAGAAGGGAAAATATTCCCCTCCAGTGTTTGGGATGAAATCCCAGCAAATCCCCCTTCCCGTGCCAAACAATCCCACTAAAATCTGCCAGCTTCAGGTGGCTTCGTCCTCATCTTGCTAAAAATAAAGATTTTTTTAATTATAAACCAAGAGCATCAAAAGATCAACATCATAATTATTTGTACTAAAGCGAGGAAACTTCTTAAATTCTGGGATCAGAACTGAGCCTGCTCTGGGATATATTTTTTTTTTTGTAGGATGGGGAAGCGCAAAAGCTGGAGAAGGCCAAAATCACCCTGAACGATTGCCTGGCCTGCAGTGGCTGCATCACCTCTGCCGAGAGTGTTCTGGTCAGCCAGCAGAGCCACGAGGAGCTCTGCAGGGTGCTGGCCCTCAACAAGGTGAGGCCCCCTCATCCCTGCAGGAAAAAACGGGGAAAGTCCACGGGAAAAGGGAATTTCAGAGCCCTGACGGATCCCAGGCTCGCTCTGCGGTGGTTTAATTCTCGTTTCTCAAGGGTTTGGTGAAAATTCCTGCCTCAGAGTGAACCTGAGGAGCTCTGGGGTGCTCCAGCTGTGCCTGTGCCACAGTTTGGGGTTGTTCAGTTTGGGGTTGTTCCATTTGGGGTGTTCGATTTGGGATTGTTCAATCTGGGACTGTTCAGTTTGGGATTGTTCGATTTGGGATTGGTTGATTTGGGATTGTTCAGTTTGGGACTGTTCAATTTGGGATTGTTCAGTTTGGGACTGTTCGATTTGGGATTGTTCAATTTGGGATTGTTCAGTTTGGGATTGTTCAATCTGGGATTGTTCAGTTTGGGATTGTTCAGTTTGGGATTGTTCAATTTGGGATTGTTCAATCTGGGATTGTTCAGTTTGGGATTGTTCAGTTTGGGATTGTTCAATTTGGGATTGTTCAATCTGGGATTGTTCAGTTTGGGATTGTTCGATTTGGGATTGTTCAGTCTGGGATTGTTCAATTTGGGATTGTTCAGTTTGGGACTGTTCAGTTTGGGATTGTTCAATTTGGGATTGTTTGATTTGGGATTGTTCAGTTTGGGATTGTTTGATTTGGGATTGTTCAATCTGGGATTGTTTGTGGGTTTTTTCCCAGGCTGCTGCTGCCCACGAGCAGAAGGTGGTGGTGGTTTCTGTCTCACCCCAGTCCAGAGCCTCCCTGGCTGCAAGGTGCAAGCTGGGGCTGCTGGAGACAGCGCAGAAGCTGAGCGCGTTCCTCAAGAGCCTGGGCAAGTGTTGGGCTTGTGCTGTGTCCCCTGGGCCGGGGCTGCAGCTCAGGGTGCTGGGATTCGGGGGGCTCCAAAGTGTCCAAAACTTCAGTCACCTGGTGAGCTTGGGGTGAGGGAAGGAAAGCTTGGAAAAAGGAGGGCGAGGGATTTCTTTGTGAGGGCAGATGGTAGCAGGAGAAGGGAGAGGATTTGGAAGGGTTATGGGATATTGGGAAGGGATTCCTGGCTGGGAGGGCGGGCAGGCCCTGGCACAGATCCCCAGAGAAGCTGCGGCTGCTCCGTCCCTGGAATTGTCCAAGGCCGGGCTGGATCACCCTGGGACAGTGGGACACGTCCCTGCCCGTGGAACTGGCTGAGCTCTAAGGTCCTTTCCAACCCAATCCATCCCATCAGCCCATGAAAGAACCTGTAAAGAACCCCTGAAAACAGCTTCACATTTCAGATTTCCACCTCTCCTGTCACTTCTGCTCCTAAAAAACGTTCCCTGTCGGCTGCAGGGCTCGGTGCCTGTGGCTGAGTTTGCCTCTGGTTGGAGCGGAAGGTTTTTCTGGTTGTGTTTTGAGGGTTTTGACGCGGCTGCTGCCCTGCCCAGGTGTGCACTACGTGTTCGACACGACCTTCTCCAGGAACTTCAGCCTCCTGGAGAGCCAGCGCGAGTTCCTGGGACGCTTCCACAGACAAGCAGAGGACAAAAGGGCTCTGCCCATGCTGGCCTCCGCCTGCCCAGGTACGGCTCCAGCCCCAGGTGCAGCCAGAAAGCCGGCAGCTGCTCTCAGAGGTGCAGGTGGAGGGTTTGCACCTTGCAGGATTGTTCTCCTCACGGCGCAGATTAAAGCAGCGGGGTGAGACGTCTTAAAATCAGCCTGGTCTCACGCTTGTTTTACTTCTTGTGCTGAGCTGAGGCTGAAGGTGGTTATTAACGGGCACTAAACCAAACCTGGGGTTTGGGGAGAATGGGCAGAGCGCAAGGGTCTGCTGCTTATTTAATTTAATTTAATTTAATTTAATTTAATTTAATTTAATTTAATTTAATTCGTCAAATGACGTTCCTGCCAGGTTGGATCTGCTACGCCGAGAAGACCCACGGCAGCTTCATCATCCCCCACATCAGCACCACCAAATCCCCCCAGCAGGTGATGGGCTCCTTGGTCAAGGGCTACTTTGCAGAGCAGAAGGTAAAGCTCTAAAAACGCTCTTCTCCCTGCACAGCTCCTCAAATTCAGCACCTCAGGCTGTGTTGCGCACGTTTAAGGGTCAATAATTGCCTTGCAGAAGGCAGCAAATCTCCCTCACTCCTGTCTTAGCTAATGAGTAGCGATTAGGGTAGAACAGCAAGCGTGGGCTAATTAAATTAAAGCCTCTGGATTATTTGGGGAAGCTGAGGAATCTCATTTTCAGTGTCTGTGTGCTCCTGGTGTTTAAAGCTGGTGAATAATTTCGGATAAGCGACCCAAGCCGAGGCCGCAGTGGGTGCTTACGTGCACACCGTGGCTTCTCTGAAAACGATCCCTCACTCCCTTCTTGATGCTCTGCTTCTGTCCTTGGCCTGTAACCTCTGGAATCCTTCAGCTGGGAGCAGTTTAAACAAACAGCCCGGGCTGGGGCTGCAGCACCAGTGGGATCTGTGGTGGGCTCTTCGACACTCGCACGAGGCAGCTGCGGATTTGGGACAAAATCTGGCAGACTCCTGGGAATGTTTGGCACCAGAGACTGGAGCACTCCCCCGGGGTCAGTGAGCTGCCTGCTCAGCCTGTGCCCATTGCTTGGATGATCCCAGGGTTTTTGTGGGACTCCAGATTGTGTCCTGAAGGGCTGAGCTTTGGGAGCAGGGAGGAAGTTCGTTCCCTAATCCCTTAATTAGGGGTTGGCTTCTCTGCCTGACCTTGGATCATTGCACCGGAGTGAGGGAAACTTCCAGGAGCTGGAGAGAGCCTTGGGAAGGATGGAAAGAGGTGATTCCCAAGGGCCTGGAGTGCCAGGACACAGGGAAGGGCTGCCCAGTGCCAGAGGGCAGGGTCAGGTGTTGGGAAGGAATTCCTCCCTGGGAGGGTAGGGACAGGCTAGGATGGGATTCCCAGAGAAGCTGTGGCTGCGCCTGGATCCCTGGAATGTTCCAGGCCAGGCTGGACAGGGCTTGGAGCAGCCTGGGATGGTGGAAGGTGTTGGGGTTGGAGCTGGATGGGCTTTGAGGTCCCTCCCAACCCAACCCATTCCCGGATTCCGTGAAACCTGTGAAGCTGGCTTCTAGGAGAGAAATCATTTCATCTGTGCACAAATCCACAAATCCTCACCAGCAGTGGGGATCATTCCAGGGGCGCAGTGGCGTCGTTTTCCCCGCTCTCCTTCGCTCCTGGGGTGCACTCCCTGAGGACAGGGGGGTTCTTCTGCCCCAGCCTTGTCTCTCTTGCAGCACCTGCCCCCCGACAGGATCTACCACGTCACAGTCATGCCCTGCTATGACAAAAAGCTGGAGGCCTCCAGGCCAGACTTTTTCAACCAGGAATACCAGACCAGGGATGTGGATTGTGTCATCACCACGGGTGAGCAGAGCCGCGGGAGATTCCCAACTCCAGCTAATTCTGGGAGCCTGGCAGGGTTCTTTAGTAACCCTTTGTCTCTGGCAGAGCTTGGGTATTGGTCTGTATTTACGTTTAATGGTGCAAATCACGCCCTGGTAAAATGCAGGTGCAGTTTAGGGATTGCTCTGGGGGATTTGTTTTCCTGTATCCCAAAAATCAGAGCTCTTTGTGCCTGGTTCTGCTCTAGGAGAAGTGCTGAAGCTGCTGGAGCAAGAAGGAGTGTCCCTGCCAGATGTGGATCCTTCTCCTCTGGACACCGTGTAAGAACAAAATCCCACTTCAGTCATGTTCCCTTTCCTCCAGGATTCAGAGAGTTCAGAATTCCCTGTTCCCTTTCCTCCATGATTCAGAAAATTCAGAATTCCCCTTTCCCTGTTCCCTTTCCTCCATGATTCAGAAAATTCAGAATTCCCCTTTCCCTGTTCCCTTTCCTCCAGAATTTAAAGAGTTCAGAATTCCCTTTCCTCACCAGTTTAAAGAGTTCAGAATTCCCCTTTCCATGTTCCCTTTCCTCCAGAATTTAAAGAGTTCAGAATTCCCTTTCCTCACCAATTTAAAGAGTTCAGAATTCCCTTTCCCTGTTCCCTTTCCTCCAGGATTCAGAGAATTCAGAATTCCCTTTCCTCCCCAGTCTAAAGAGTTCAGAATTCCCTGTTCCCTTTCCTCCATGATTCAGAAAATTCAGAATTCCCCTTTCTCTGTTCCCTTTCCTCCAGGATTCAGAGAATTCAAAATTCCCTTTCCTCCCCAGTTTAAAGAGTTCAGAATTCCCCTTTCCATGTTCCCTTTCCTCCAGAATTTAAAGAGTTCAGAATTCCCTTTCCTCCAGGATTCAGAGAATTCAGAATTCCCTTTCCTCCCCAATTTAAAGAGTTCAGAATTCCCTTTCTTCCAGGATTCAGGGAGTTTCAAATCCCCCAACCCCAACCCCCCTGCACCATCCCAGGCTGCTCCCAGCCCCATCCAGCCTGGCCTGGGCCATCCCCAGCTCCCTGAGCGCCCTGTGCCGGGTGCCACAACCCTCAGTGCTCCCGGGAGGGCGGGAGGAGCTGCCGTGGGCCGTTCCCGTTGTCCCGGGTCCCCCGGAGCTGTGTTGGAGCCCGGATCCCCGCAGGCTCGGCGGCGCGGAGGAGGAGCTGGGCACGCACGGCGGCGGCGGCTCGGGCGGCTTCCTGGAGCACACCTTCAGACACGCAGCCCGGGAGCTCTTCGGGATCCACGTGGGCTCCATCCGCTACAAACCCCTCAAGTAAGGAGCTGAAACCCCTCTGAACGCTCAGTTCTTTCAGGGCATGATTTTTTTTAAATTTTTTTTTTAATTTTTTTTTTTTTTTTTTTTGGTCGTGTTAAACTTCGCTTCCGTGCTGAGAATTGGCTGCTGAGCAATAAATCGGCCGATTCCCTGCAGCCAGGGAGAATTTCCCAGGGAGAATTCCAGCCCCTTCCTCGCCCACACCCTGGAGTTTGGCCTGATGGGTTTTCTCACTGATGATTTTTAGAGTAATTATAAAATCGTAGAGTAGTTGAGAAGGCGGAGCTCTCGTGGAGCTGGGATTCCTCACCGCGGCTCAGGCCCGCCAGGGAGATTTGTCACTGATTATTGATCCCAGAAAACCTGGTGGGAAGGGTTTGGGGGCTCTGTTTAACTGTAGTGAAACAGAAAATAAATCACCTCAGCTGGGGCATTGAGGCTCATCCACATGAGATTCCTTCTGGCTTCCCAGTTATAATTTAACCTATCCTTTGGAATTAATTATATCCCTAACGAGCAACTTCTACATTTAGGAAGCAGAAAAAACCAGTCTCAAAAACTTGATAAAAATCAAATTACTTCCTTTTTGTATCAGGACCAGCTATTCCCACTAACCGTAGAAATCTGGAATCCTCCATCGGGGTTTGTTCCCATGTTTTATGCTCCAGCAGAAGTTAAAAATCCCCTCAGGGGCTCCATCAGGGTTGGCTGAAGGAGCTCAGGTCTGTCAGGGAATGTTCCCTGAGCATTTCAGGTTTATCCAGCGCAGATGTCCTTCAGCAAACTCTGCTCAGGTGACCCCAGCGATCCTGGAAGGCTCTGGAAGGAATTCCTGCCCGTTTTTCCGTGGCTGGCACAGAACTAGGACAGCTCCGAGATGAGATTCACAAAGAATTTGGGTTTTGCTCTTTGCTGTTGAAAATAGAAACTCGTTTGGAGAAGGCATTTGCTGTGCTCTGCTCCCTCAGGAACAAGGACTTCCAGGAGGTGACCCTGGAGAGGGATGGAGAGGTCCTGCTCCAGTTTGCTCTGGCCTATGGATTCAGGAACATCCAGAACCTGGTGCAGAAGCTGAAACGAGGGAAGTGTCCCTATCACTACGTGGAGGTGATGGCCTGTCCCTCAGGTGAGCCTGAGGAGCAGCTCCAGGCAATCCAGGGCAGGAAAAACGGGGGGTTCCTCACACCCCCGGGCCCTGACAGCCACAGAGCTGTGCGGGCATTTTCCTGCCTCTGAGCCGGTGATTCCCCAGGATTTAAGGAATCGCAGCTAAATTCCGTCACGCAAAATTTGCATGCTTAATTAATTAACTGCTCTTAAGGAGGGTTTCCTGAGTTCTTTGATACCTGAGGGGATTTTCCCCCTGGAGCTGCCCGAACCTGACCGTCACACTTACAGAAAATGCTGCTGTGGCCAGTAGAGAAAAGATAATCATACTTTATTCCATTTCCCTCTTCCTGCCTGGCAGCTCCCTTGGGAGCAGGGGCAGCCTGAACCCACTCCTGGCTCCTGGAGCTGCTCCTTCCCGAGGATCCACAGCTCTGGGAGCCTCCCAGAGCACATCCCAGGCACTTCTCCCTTTCCTCCTGCCAGGCTGGGCTCTGGCTCCGTGCTGGGGGCAGGAGATAAGAGCTGGCAGATTCCCCTCTGCCCTGCTGCTGGGAGATAACTGGGAGTGCCCCTCCACTCCTGAGGTGTTTTCACTCCTGCAGCTGTTTGCAGGAGCAGAAGAAATTAACTGGAGTTTTATTTTTTACTTTTCCCAGCTGAACTTCTTCATCCCTTGTTTCTTTTGGTTTTTTTTCCTTTTTTTTCCCCCCCCCTACCCCAGGCTGTTTGAATGGAGGAGGGCAGATCAAACTGGAGGGGGAATCCAGCAAGGAGGAGCTGCAGCAGGTGGAGAGGCTGTACCAATCCCCCAGGGCTGAGATCCCGGAGGAGAACCAGGCAGTGAGGGAGCTCTACCAGCGCTGGCTGGGCGGCTGGGCCTCGGGGAGGGCTCAGGAGGTGCTGCACACGCGGTACCACGCCGTGGAGAGAGAAAACTCTGCCCTCAACATCAAGTGGTGAGGGCTGCCCGGCCCACCAGACCCTCAGTGCCTTCTGAGCTCGGATTTCTGATTCTTCGCTGTGCCATTCCTGCCTCCGGGAGCGTGCCTGGCACTGCTGATTCCTGCAGCTGGAGGATGAGGTGAGGGGGATAAACCCCAAAGTCTGACAGGAGACGCAGCGGGAGAGGCAGAAACGCATCCCAGGCTGGTGGGACAGACCCTGCGCCGCTCCAGTTCCTGCCAGAAGTGAGGGGTTGAAGGATTTCAATGAGCTCCGGGCTGGGCTTTGTGCCACACCCCGATATTCCTCCCCCGGGCCTTGCTGGGTCGTCACAGCACCCAGTCCTGTGGCTGCCTCTGCTGGCACAGCCTCATTCCATCGGGAATGCTGGGAATCCATCATTCCATCAGTCAGGAGGCCTGGCGTTGTCCCAGCTCAGTGCCCTGACGGGTCTGTGCCTCGGAGAGGGGGATCCAAACCCTGGCACCATCCCTGGGGCTGCTGGGCAGGGACTGGAGAGACTGCTGCACAAAACCCTCGTGATTCCTTTCCCTTAAATGATGATAATTTATACCAAGGGCAATTTCATCTCTCTCTTTTCTTCCTAATCACACAGCAGGGAGTCAGGGCGTTGTGACGCTTGCCCACCCTCAGCAGCCGCTTCCTGAGGGATAATATCCCTAAATCCAGGCAAAGCAGGCACTTACTGACGGATAACACCCCGAAATTCCCACAAAATAATTCCTGACCTTGGGGCTGGCAGGAACCAAAGCCTCCCCTGCGCTTCACCCCGGTGAACCCACGGAGCAAACGGTGATTTTCACGTTTTTAATGCAAAGCTTTCCATTCCTCAGCCGTGGCTGGTCATTAATGACCTCACAGTGTTCCAAGGCATCGAGCTCCCCCCGCTGCAAATCGGTGCTTCCAGGGAATTCCCTTTTTCCATGCAGGGATTTGGCTGAATCCCTGGGAAATGTGGGCAGGGAGAGGCCCCAGCCTGGAGTCAGCCCAGAAATGCACAATCAGTTGAAGCTAAATTAGCTGGAAATGAAATCAAATAATAAAGGAACTGGTCACACCCCCAGGATCCCTGTTCTGGCACCAGGAATTTCTCCCAGCTTGGAGGTGTGGAGCAGGCTCAGGGCTGCTTCAAACCCACAGGAGCCCCCAGGACAAATAAAATCCCAAAGGAACACGCAGGGAACATCCACAACTCCAGCATTTCATGGCAGCTGAGGAATTCAGGCCACGGTACCAAGGGAGATTTTGCAGCTGGATAAATTAAAAGGAAATCAAAACTATAACTTAATAAAAGGGGGAAAAAAAAGGAAAAACCTTGGTCCGGTTTGTAGCACAGGAAAAAAGCCCCAAACCAGACTCCAGTGGCAACAAAGACGTTCACAGTCCAGAGGTGAAAATCCCTGAAATCAACTCCGGGAGCTGCCATCAAACTCTCATTTTCTCCACAAAACCAAAAACCCTAAAGGGAATGACTTCACCGGTGGGAAGTGCCTCCCCACAGCTGCAAACAGAACTCTGCTCCTTTCTCACTTAAAAATGACCAAAAAGCCCTGGTTTTGCACCAAGTGAAGGTTGGGGAGCCCCAGGTGCTCCCTGGCTCTTGAGGACAATGTCCGTGGAGTTGGCACCGAGCCTTTCCCAGTTTTTATCTTGGCGGGGGGGGGAAAGCAAAAAGCAAGGGATGCCTGGCAGCACTTTGTCCTTGGCTGCCTAAAATCTGTCCCCACCTTGGGAAATCCCGTCCTGGGGCAGACCCCGGGCCCCACCTGGACACCCCACACGCTCCCTGGGCTCCCCAAGGCGGCGACTGGGCCACAAATCCCTGTGGGACCTAGGAACAAACAGGGAAAAAGGGGAAAATCCCATCCAAAGCCTGCTGTGTGAGGGGTTTGTCAGCCCAGGGCTGGAGGTGGGTGGGTGCTGGTGCCACCAGCGCATTCCCAGTTTCCCAGGGGATCCGAGTGTCCGTGCCCAGGGCGGCCGGAGCGGGACAGGCAGGGTCAGGAGAGCTCCCAGGAGTTCCAGACAATTCCTATTCCACCACACAACCCCTGGGACTGGCGTGCAGCCCCCGGGTGCTCCGTGGGGATCCCTGAGCGTTCCCGCTTTTCCCTGCCCTTGCTCGGCTCCTTTCCGTGGGAGGGCAGCTGGCAGCTCCCGCACTGACCCCAGATCCCGGAGTGTGCCCTGCTCCAGGCCGTGTCCTGGCCCTCTGCCAGCGGCCCAGCACCGAGGGCATGATGGCCCTGGTGCCAGGGAGGTTTTGCTGCTGGATAAATCCTCTCCCCTTCCATGCAGGGAAGTAAATCCAAACTATAACTTCATAAAAGGGGAAGAAAAAAAGGAAAAGCTTGGTCAGGTTTGTAGCGCAGGGAAAAAGCCCCAAACTCCAGCGGCAGCAAAGACGTTCACGGTCCACAGGTGAAAATCCCTGAAATCAACTCCGGGAGCTGCCACCAAGGCCACAGCCTGGGCTCTCCAGAGGGATCCAGGTGCTGCTCCACAGGGAGTGCCAGGAGCTGGGCACGGAGCCAGAGGGGCAGCCGAGCAGAGCAGCCTCACACAAGCGGGGTAAAGACAAAACCCATCCGCAGCTGGGCGCGAATCCCGGCTGGGCACGGCCAGGAGCGGGCCCTGGCACCGCGGGGACGTCACTTCTTCTCCAGGAGGGGCCCCAGGAGCCCCCAGTCGAAGGCCAGCATGGCCTGGGGGTTTGGCCTCTCCTTGGGCTTCTTGAAGCTGTCCCTGAGCGAGCGCAGCGTCCTCAGCACCTCCACGGGCTCCGTCCTGCCCGTGAACCTGCGCACGGGCTCCTCCCTGCACGGGGACAGGAGGGGACACACCGCGGGGGGAAGAGACACCTCACCCTGATGGCCCCGAACTGGGGGGACAGAGGGTCAGGGTCACACTGAGGGGACAGACAGAACCCCCCCGACCCCCCCAGGCCCAGCAGGTCACAGCAGGGATGGGCAGCGGGCAGTGCCACCCCGTGCTGGGCAGCGCTGGCGGCTCTGGGGTGTCTGGCATTTCCCAGCCCGCTCTTCGGGAAAGGGGACGGTGCTGGAGGGGGAACCGGGGCCAGGGGAGCGGCAGCGCTTACGTGAGCCGCAGGAAGGGGTTGTACAGGAACTCCTCGTGCAGCGTGGAGGGCACCGTGGGCAGGTCCTGGTCGTCGCGCTGCTGCAGGGAGCGGAGCTGTCCGAACGCCGCTGCCACCCCGCGCCCGGGCCCTGGCCCTGGCACAGCGGGCACGGACACTTACCCTGGCCCACGCCAGCTTCTCCTTCACCGCTTCGTTCTCTGGCTCCACCTTCAAGGCGAATTTGAGGTTTCTGACGGTGTATTCGTGGCCACAGAAGATTTTCTGCGGGAGGCACCGGGCATCAAACCTGCTCCCAGTGACAGATCCAAGCCCGGGATCTCTGCCCTGAGCCTGGGATCTCTGCCCTGAGCTGGGATCTCTGCCCTGAGCTGGGATCTCTGCCCTGTACCCAGGATCTCTGCCCCGAGCCCGGGATCCCTGCCCTGAGCTGGGATCTCTGCCCTGAGCCTGGGATCCCTGCCCTGAGCTGGGATCTCTGCCCTGTACCCAGGATCTCTGCCCCGAGCCCGGGATCCCTGCCCTGAGCTGGGATCTCTGCCCTGAGCCTGGGATCTCTGCCCCGAGCCCAGGATCTCTGCTCTGAGCTGAGGATCCCTGCCCTGAGCTGAGGATCTCTGCCCTGAGCCGGTCCTGGCTCCAGGATCCCTGCCCATGCCAGGAGCTGGGCACACTCACCGTGTCCTCGGGCAGGGTTCCCAGGATCTGGGTGAGGTTGGTGTGCATCTGCTCCGCCGTGCCCTCGAAGAACTGCCCGCAGCCCCCCACGAACAGGGTGTCACCTGTGGGACAGGGCGCTGGGCACCGAGGGACACCGGTGCCAGGGGGTGCCGGGGGGTGCCGGGCTCACCCCGGGGCGCCGAGCATGGGGGACAGGCAGCAGGTGTCCCCAGAAGCAGGGTGGGATACCTGAGAAGAGAGCCGGAGCATCCGGGGAATCGTCCTCCCACATGAAGTAGCACATGTGGCCCGAGGTGTGGCACGGGGTGAAGAGACACCTCACCCTGATGGCCCCGAACTGGGGGGACAGAGGGTCAGGGTGGCACTGAGGGGGACAAACAGACCCCCCCCAGACCCCCCCAGACCTGCCCGGGGCGCAGCAGGTCACAGGTCTGGCGTTGGGTGGGTGCAGCTGTGTCTGCTCGGGTGGCATTTGGGACCCGGCCCCGGGAGAGGGTGGGAGCCTCCAGCAGAACCCCAAACAGGCTGGGAGTGGGATGGGATTTCTCCTCCACCCCAGCCTCGAACCCCTGGGGCCACATCTGCAACCAGCCCAGGGCACGAAGAGCCGAGCACGGCCCGGCAGCACCAACCCCACTGGGGACCCTGGGGACAGAGAGTGTGACCATCCCAACCCCACTGGGGACAGTGTGACCATCCCAACACCACTGGGGACCCTGGGGACAGAGAGTGTGACCACACCAACACCACCAGGGACAGTGTGACCACCCCAACCCATCTGAGGACAGTGTGACCACCCCAACACCACTGGGGACCCTGGGGACAGAGAGTGTGACCACCCCAACACCACCAGGGACAGTGTGACCACCCCAACACCACTGGGGACCCTGGGGACAGAGAGTGTGACCACCCCAACACCACTGGGGACCCTGGGGACAGAGAGTGTGACCACCCCAACACCACTGGGGACCCTGGGGACAGAGAGTGTGACCACCCCAACACCACTGGGGACCCTGGGGACAGAGAGTGTGACCACCCCAACCCATCTGGGGACCCTGGGGACAGTGTGACCACCCCACCCCAGCAGGCAGGGCCCGTGCGTGGGCTCCGAGCCCCCGGTGTCCTGCAGCCACGCACCGTGAGCTCCTGGCCGTGGGTGACCTTGTGCGTGAGGGCCCCGATGCGCTCGTCAGCCCCGAACACGCGCAGGCCGGGGAAGAGCTGCGCCAGCTCCTCATTGCCCCTGGCGTGGTCCCTGAGGGCACGGGAGGGGGTGGGAACGGGCACCGGGAATGGGAATGGGCATTGGGAATGGGAACCGGGACTGGGGATGGGCACTGGGACTGGGAATGGGCACTGGGAATGGGAACCAGGATTGGGGATGGGAACAGGCACCGGGATTGGGAATGGGAACGGGGATTGGGAACGGGAACTGGGATTGGGAATGGGCACTGAGACCAGGAATAGGAATCGGGATTGGGAACCAGGACTGGGATTGGGCACTGTCCCTATGGGGACAAGGGCTCTGTCCCTGTGGGGACACGGGCTCTGTCCCTGTGGGGACACGGGCTCTGTCACTCTGGGGACACGGGCTCTGTCCCTATGGGGACACGGGCTCTGTCACTCTGGGGACACGGGCTCTGTCCCCATGGGGACACGGGCTCTGTCCCTGTGGGGACACGGCCACCCCGGCCCGCCACACGTACCAGTGGTGGTGGGTGGTGAGGATGGCCCTGAGCACCACGTTCTCCTTCCTGATGATCTCCAGCAGCTGGAAGGGACCCAGAGCAGCGGTTAGAGGTGACACGGGGGGGGTGACACACCCCCTGTGACCTGTCCCCTGTGGCACCGGGCAGAGGGATCCCCCAAAGCCGCAGGGGCACGGGCGTGACCCTGGGTGTGCCCACGCTGGTTCCGTGGGGGTTGTGGCGTTTTTGGCCACCCTTAGGGAGGGCGCAGAGGAGAGCACGGGCTCACTGCCACAGCGGGGACACGCCGGCAGTGCCACCCCCCCGGCCAGCGCCACACGGCGCTGCCAACCCCGGCGCTGCTGCCGGGAGGCTCCGGGCGCCGAGCGAGGGTTCAGGGCCGGGAACAAACCCCGCTCCTCCCGGAGGAAGGAAACGCCAGAGCCGGCACCGAGCGCTGATGGGGTGGCACAAGGGACACACCGGGGGTCACGGGGGGTCACGGCCATCCCGGCCGCTGCCTTCCCGGCTCCTGGGAAACGGGATCGGGCTCGGGATCCCCCAATATTGGGGGTGATTCCCGCTCGCTGCGGGGTGCGCACGGCTCCGGCTGCGGCACGGGCAGGGAGCGGCTCGGGGAGCCCCGCACAGCCCGGGGCGGGGACAGAGGGGCCCGCACCCCCCCAAGCCACGGGGTGCAGGGGTCTGTCCTGCCGGGGGGATGCTCCAGGTGCGCACGGACCCCCCCCGTGGGCCGTGGGGACGCCACCGCCACCCTTGCCGGGGGAACCCGCTCACCCTTTTGGGGACCGCGGCGTCCACGGCCACGGCGTCGCGGGTGCTCTCCTCGATCACCAGGTACATGTAGTTGTCCTCCAGCACGGAGATCACCTTCACCTTCATGGCCCCGGGGAGGGTGCGGGGCTGCGGGACCCCGGCGCGTCCCCGGCGCGTCCCCGGCGCCGGCCCGGGGCGGTGCGAGCCGTGTGCGGGGCGGGACACGCAGCGTGGGGCGGGGAGAGCCCGCACGGCCCCGTGACACCCCGCCGTGCCAGCCCCACACTGGGGAAAGGAGGGCGGCAGCCCCCCAAAATCAGCCCGCAGCGGCGGCGGGGTGCCGGGGGACGGATGGGGGGTGCTGGCACTGGTGGCACCGGTGGCACTGGTGGCACTGCTGGCACTGGTGGCACCGGTGGCACTGGTGGCACTGGTGAAACTGGTGGCACTGGATGCGAACAGCAGCGCAGGGAGAAGGCGCAGAGCGGTGCCGGACACTGGAACTCCTGCCGGGGCATCTGGGAGGGTCTCTGCTCCGGGGAGAGGGTCCCAGCCGCAGTGCAGGGAGCCAAAGGGGGCAGGAGCTGAGCTGAGCTGGGCTGAGCTGGGCTGGGCTGGGCTGAGCTGAGCTGGGCTGAGCTGGGCTGGGCTGGGCTGAGCTGAGCTGAGCTGAGCTGAGCTGGGCTGAGCTGAGCTGACCTTTCCCAGTGCTGAGCAGAAATTGAGCTGAGCTTTTCCAGTGCTGGGCTGAGCTGAGCTGACCTTTCCCAGTGCTGAGCAGAAATTGAGCTGAGCTTTTCCAGTGCTGGGACAGGGCTGAGCGCAGCCCCCACATTTGGAATTGTTGAGGCTGGAAAAGTCCTCTGAAGTAGAGTCCAAGCATTTCCCCAAAAGCCAAAGCCACCACTGCCCCCTGTCCCCAAGTGCCACCGGGCTGTTAAATCCCCTCAGGGATGGGGACTCCAGCCCTGCCCTGGGCAGCATTTCCAGGAGGAAACTCTCCCAAATCTCCACCCTGAGCTCCCCTGGCCCAGGCTGAGGCCGTTCCCTCTGCTCCTGTCCCTGTTCCCTGGGAGCAGATCCCAAATCCCCCCTGACTGTCCCCTCCTGTCAGGGAATTGTGCAGAGGCAGAAATTCCTCCTGATCCCCATTTTCTCCAGGCTCAGCCCCTTTCCCAGCTCCCTCAGGAATTCTCCAGCTCCTTCCCAGCTCGGTTCCCTTCCCTGGACACTCTCCAGCCCCTGTGTGTCCCTCTTGTCACGAGGGGCCCAAATGCCACTTGTGAGGGGGGAAATGTCACTGACAGGCAGCAAAACCAGCGCTGGACCCTCTCTGTTCTTCTTTAGCTGCCACTAAAGCCCCTGGGGTCCCCAAAATGCCACCCACTCACCCCAGGACGAGGTAGAAAGACAATTCCAGATGGCTGACTTCGACCTCCAATCCAAAACCCAATAAATGACCAGATCTGTGAGCAGAAGAACCTCTGTTTCCAGCAGTTTATTTCCCCTCTGCCCCGCCCCGAGCGCAGTCACACCCCGGGGCGGCAGCACGGCGTCCCAGGGGACACCACACAGGCTTCAGGCACCACTCCTCTTTCCAACCACAGGAAATTCAGCATTTTAAAGTAAAGCAAAGGGAGAGCCGGTGCCAGCCCCGCATCCCTGCTCACCTGGGGACAGGTAACAAGCGCTGTCACCGCTGCTCAGGGGGACAGCCACCCACCAGGGGCTGTCACCGCTGCTCAGGGGGACAGTCACCCCCCAGGGGCTGTCACCGCTGCTCAGGGGGACAGCCACCCACCAGGGGCTGTCACCGCTGCTCAGGGGGACAGTCACCCACCAGGGGCTGTCACCGCTGCTCAGGGGGACAGCCACCCACCAGGGGCTGTCACTGCTGCTCAGGGGGACAGCCACCCACCAGGGGCTGTCACCGCTGCTCAGGGGGACAGCCGCCCACCAGGGGCTGTCACCGCTGCTCAGGGGGACAGTCACCCACCAGGGGCTGTCACCGCTGCTCAGGGGGACAGCCACCCACCAGCAGCTGTCACTGCTGCTCAGGGGGACAGCCACCCACCAGCAGCTGTCACTGCTGCTCAGGGGGACAGTCACCCACCAGGGGCTGTCAGTGCTGCTCAGGGGGACAGCCACCCACCAGGGGCTGTCACTGCTGCTCAGGGGGACAGTCACCCACCAGGGGCTGTCACTGCTGCTCAGGGGGACAGCCACCCACCAGGGGCTGTCACTGCTGCTCAGGGGGACAGCCACCCACCAGGGGCTGTCACTGCTGCTCAGGGGGACAGTCACCCACCAGCAGCTGCCCCTGCATTCAGAGCCACCAGACAAATCCCTGCCCGGTTTGTGGGCTGGCACGGGGCACAGCAGGCTCATGCAAACAGGCTCAAAGGGCGCAAGCAGAGCAGTGCCTGGGGACACGAGAGAAGCTGGAGGGCCCCAGCAGGGTGTGGAGCTCCCAGTGACGCCCCGGATGTCCCTGGAACTGGTTTTAGCGGAGCCAGAAGCGACACTCGGGATGTTGAAGCGGCAGCATGGGAGGAACACCGGAATCTTCAGCTCCTGCGTTTGGTCTCTGCTCCAGGCAAAGATAATCTCGTTGCCACCTTCTGCATCCACGTCAGGCTCCCACAGAAATGACGGGAGCCTCTTCCTCACCGCCCAGGCGTGACCCAGCCCGGCCTCCAGTCTCACACCAACACTTGCACAATGATCTGCAGGCGACGCCGACAGCTCGAGAGACAGCAAGAGGAGGATAAATATTCTTCACCGTAATATAAATATGCTGTAGAACATCTCAACGAGGGCAAAGTGCTTTTTTTTCCTTAATTAAAACGAAACAAACAAACAGAAAAAAAAAAAAAAAAAACCTAAACGAAACTCGTCTCAACCACAAGAGAAGATTTGACTCCTAAAACATCCGAAGGTCTAAGTGACAGTAAAGTGGTGCAGGCAGCGCTCAGTCCTTGGGCACTCGGAAGTTGTCCTTCTCCTTCCTGATGGCCCCCATGGCCCGGACAGGGTCGGTCTCCCCGACGTGGTCCTGCACGGATTTCTCCCTGCCAGGAGGGAAGGGCAGGGTCAGGATGGGATCCCAGCTGTGCAGGCACCTGGATCAGCTCTCAAGGCTTCACACCAGCTCCAGGACTGGGCTTTGGCACAGCGCAGCTCAGCAGGCCTGGCCCCACGGCTCAGCGGCAGGAGGAAATCGTGTTTTATATCCCAGCAGCATCCTCTGCCGGATGAAGGGACAGGACACAACAAAGGCGGTTCTGTCTCCTCAGCACAACCCTCGAGTCCACGAACTGTGTGCCAGGACAGCCACTGAGAGCCTTGGAGGCATCCAAACAGGAATGTGAGAGGAATTCCCACTGGGACTCCTCCTCCTTCCCACTGGGACTCCTCCTCCTTCCCACAGCCCTCCCAGCAGCAGGGCTGAGCTGAGCTGAGCTTTCCCAGTGCTGGGCTGAGCTGAGCTTTCCCAGTGCTGGGGCAGGAGCTGAGCTGAGCTTTCCCAGTGCTGGGCAGGAGCTGAGCTGAGCTTTCCCAGTGCTGGGCTGAGCTGAGCTTTCCCAGGGCTGAGCTGAGCTGAGCTTTCCCAGCGCTGGGCAGGAGCTGGGCTGAGCTTTCCCAGCACAGGGCAGGGTTGAGCTGAGCTTTCCCAGTGCTGGGGCAGGAGCTGAGCTGAGCTTTCCCAGGACTGGGGCAGGGCTGAGCTGAGCTTTCCCAGCACAGGGCAGGGTTGAGCTGAGCTTTCCCAGTGCTGGGGCAGGAGCTGAGCTGAGCTTTCCCAGGACTGGGGCAGGGCTGAGCTGAGCTTTCCCAGTGCTGGGCTGGGCTGAGCTGAGCTTTCCCAGGGCTGGGGCAGGGCTGAGCGTGGCCCCCACGTGGAATTGCTGAGGTTGGAAAAGTCCTCTGATGTCTCTACATTTCCCCAAAAGCCAAAGCCACCGCTGACCCCTGTCCCCAGGTGCCACCGGGCTGTTAAATCCCCTGGGGGATGGGGACTCCAGCCCCGCCCTGGGCAGCATTTCCAGGACCCAAATCCCACCCCGAGCTCCCCCGTTCCCTGAGCTGAGGCCGCTCCCCTCCTCCTGTCCCTGCTCCCGGGAGCAGCGCCCGGCCATCCCCGGCCATCCCCACCTGACTCTCATGAAGGGGTTGTAGGTGAACTCCTCGCCGATGGTGGAGGGGATGGTGGGCTCTCCGCTGTCGTACTGCGCCTGCAAGGAGGGGACAGGGAGCGTGTCCTGCGCCGGGGCTTGGGGACAGGGGCCGCAAAGTGCCTCCTGCGGGCACGGCCGCTCCCCTGGACGCGGCATCCCGCAGCTCCCGGCTCCAAACTCCCTCAGCCACCAGCGTTTTCTGCTCTCCTCAGCACGGCCCCGTGCCCAGGAAGGCATCAAAGCCAGGGGAAGGGCGGGCAGCTCACCTTGGCCCAGGCCAGCTTCTCCTGGACGCTGGGGTTGCCGGGTTCCACATGCCGAGCAAACTTGAGGTTGTTGATGGTGTACTCGTGGCCGCAGTAAACTCTCTGGGAAGAGCGAGGCACGGCGACGCTGGGGGACCCCAAAGGCACCGAGGGGCGCTGCCAGGTGCCACCGGCACGGCAGGAACAACGCACCCAACCCCCAAAAAAACCCCCCACTGGAGACAGGCAACGGCGCTGGGACTGAGCAGGGAGGACAAGCTGCCAGTTTAACAGGTGGAGGAGCCCCCTGTCCCAGCTCAGCAGCCTTTAAGGACCAGCCCCTGCCCTTTCCCCACAAAGCACAAGCACGTTTGGGGCAGGCAGATCCTTCCACGTGCAGCAGCACAGAATTCCCGTGAGCATTCATTCCCTGCAAACGTCATTCATTCCTGGCTGTCCCCTGAACAGCAGCACTCCGAGGGGGTCTCTCCGCTCCGCCTGGGCTGCCTCGCTCACACAGAAGGAGAGCTCCGTACCGTTCGGGGGTCCAGGCTGCCCAAAACCTCGATCAGCGCCTTGTACATCTCCTCCGGGGTGCCCTCGAAGAACTTCCCGCAGCCAGCCACGAACAGGGTGTCACCTGCAGCGGGGACAGGGCATCGGGAGCGCGGGCACGGCCAGGCCGTGCCACACGAACACGGGCGGCAAAGGGGCTGCGGGGCCCTGCCAGCTCCTCCTGCCTGCGGGCAGCCCCTGGCCCCCCCTGGCCCTCCCACAGGGGACACTTGGTTCTGCGCTGGGAAACTCAACAGAGACGAGGGGGCCTCGATTTTCTCCCCAGCGCTCCCGAAATCTTGGTTAAGGTTAACCAAGGTAAGTCTTTCTCTTCCACAGAGGAGCTTCTGTGAGCTCTGGAGAACACAGGGACGAAGCACAGCCCCAGGGAAGGGGAATCCTTGTCCCCAGACCAGGGTCCAGGCCCTGGAGCTCTCCCTGACTCCCCTATTCTCTCCTCTCTCTGCTGTCAGACGTGAGCACAGGTAAGTGGGAAAAGCATCAGGGTTTGGGATCAGCCAGTTTGGGAAACCAACAGCTCTTTTTTGCAGGAAAAATAAAAATAAAATTTAAAAAAGCTGGATGTAGGACTGATCCAGGGCCGGCTCTTGGTGTTCCTGCAGGGTGTGCAGCCCCTGTTCACACATCCAGAGGGGTTTCCCCAGTTCCACCTGCAATCTCTGCTTGGAAAGGGGAGCAGGACCTTGTTACCCTGGTTTTTTGAGTTTTTTATAGCCTTTTGAATTTTCATAAAATGGAGTCAGATCTTTAGTTACTGCACAATATTAAGAGCAGTTTTCTACCTTTTTCCCACAGATATAACATAAACAAATCCTTTGTTTTTCATTCTCTGTCCTTTGCTTGCATATTTCTAACCTGAAAACAATTGTAACTGACAACTGGCCTGGCCACTGAGGCTGAGGGGTGGAAACCCCAAAAAGCCAATCTTTGGCCAGACCCACAAACGTATAAAAAGTAAGAAATAAACAAAGAGGCTCTCTCTCCGCCTGGTCTCAGCCTTGAGTCAGAACAGAACCTCTGCCCTGTGAAACCTCTCTCTCCGTGTGACTGCTTTGCGTGTCTCGGTAACAGGACGTGGATGCAAAGCAGGAAGGGATGGAGGCACATCCAGAGCCAGAGGCACCCAGGCAGAGGGGGAGCTTCTGTTTTTATGGCAGGGGAACCTCCCAACTCCTCACCTGTAAAAACTGCAGGTGGCTCAGAGCTATTTGGCTTAGTCACATAATAACAGATGTGTCCCGAGGTGTGACACGGCGTACTGAGGCATTTCACACTCAGAGATCCCACCTGGGAAGAAGGCAGAACACTAAAGCTGAGGCTGCTGCTCGCTGGCAATCCCACGCTCAGGAAAGAATTGCTACTCTGGGCGCCCTAATGGTCCGAAATGTGCCCCAGCCTGGGCAGGAAGCAGCAGCTCCGCTCCTGGGAGAGCCCAGGGAGAGCTGTGGCTGTTTTCCCCCAAGCAGGTGTCCTGACAAAGGGAACTGCCAGCTCCTTTCATTTCCACGCACGAGGACTCAAAGCCTGGCTGGCAGCGAGAGCCAACAGATCCAGAGAATCCTAAACAAAGCTACTGGAGCGTGAAAAATAAAAAAGCTCCAAATAAAAATGGAGAAGTGGAGGACGCCGAGGAGAAGGGAAGGGTGGGCTCATGTGCCCACCTCTCCTTGCTGCTGCCCCTCCAAGGGCGCAGCCGAGGCCAGCGGTGCCCTCCACGCCTGCCTGCGCTTTTCACAGCCCCGTGTCACCTGCCAGCCCTCCTGCAGACAGACAGACAGGCTGGACAGGCAGGACAAACCCCGCAGGCAGCTGGCACCGCCCGCCTCACCCCCTGTTCCAGCCCTCACTCCCACAGGAACGCTCGGATCTGGTCACAGCTCGCCCTGATCCCGGCAGAGCACAGCTCCTGTCCTTGTCACAGCTCCTGTCACACAGCTCCTGTCCTGTCACAGCTCCTGTCACACAGCTCCTGTCCTGTCACACAGCTCCTGTCCTGTCACAGCTCCTGTCACACTGTCCCTGTCACACAGCTCCTGTCACACAGCTCCTGTCCTGTCACACTGTCCTTGTCACACAGCTCCTGTCCTGTCACACAGCTCCTGCCCTGTCACACAGCTCCTGTCCTGTCACAGCTCCTGTCACACTGTCCCTGTCACACAGCTCCTGTCCTGTCACAGCTCCTGTCACACTGTCCCTGTCACACAGCTCCTGCCCTGTCACACAGCTCCTGTCCTGTCACAGCTCCTGTCACACTGTCCCTGTCACACAGCTCCTGTCCTGTCACACAGCTCCTGCCCTGTCACACAGCTCCTGTCCTGTCACACAGCTCCTGCCCGGTCACACTGTCCCTGTCACACTGTCCCTGTCACACAGCTCCTGCCCTGTCACACTGTCCCTGTCACATAGCTCCTGTCACACAGCTCCTGCCCTGTCACACTGTCCCTGTCACACTGTCCCTGTCACACAGCCCCTGCCCTGTCACACTGTCCCTGTCACATAGCTCCTGTCCTGTCAGTCCCTGTCACACTGTCCCTCTGTCCTGTCACACTGTCCCTGTACTGCCAGACTGTCCCTGTCACACAGCCCCTGTCACATTGTCCCTGTCATAGTCCTGTCACTCAGGCTGTGTCACACTGTCCCTATCACACAGCCCCTGTCACTGTCACACTGTGTCCCTCTGTCCTGTCATACAGCCCCTGCCCTGTCACACTGTCCCTGTCACTCACAAAGCCCCTGTCACTGTCACACAGCCCCTGTCACTCACAAAGCCCCTGTCACTGTCACACTGTCCCTGTCACCCAGCCCCTGCCCTGTCACACAGCCCCTGTCACTGTCACACTGTCCCTGTCACCCAGCCCCTGCCCTGTCACAAAGCCCCTGTCACTGTCACACTGTCCCTGTCACACAGCCCCTGTCCCTGTCACCCTGTCCCTGCCCTGTCCCACACCCGCTCTGCCCCTCCATCCTCACAGGGAGCCCCAGCCCGTCCCCCCGTGCCTCACACGAGGACAGAGCGGTCGCAGCTCCCAGGGCTGGAAAAGGGGCAAAGCTGCACCGAAACCATGTCCCAGGGGTGCTGCCAGGTGCCAGGACACTCCTGTGCAGCTGTGACACCAGGAGGGGACGCCCAGGGTCCTGCAGGTCCCTCCCTTTACCTTGAGAGCTGTCAGGTGGGACACTTTCTGTGTCAGGGCCCCCACCCTGCCGTCCCCCCCGAACACGCGCAGCCCCGGCTCCATCTTCACCAGCTTCTCGTTGCCTCCAGCGTGGTCCCTGCAAGGGGGGAAAAAAATCGGGATTTGGGGAGGAATGAGCACAGATTTATGGCCACTGTGCAGTGCTAAGCTCCAGGTGATCATTTCTGAGCCACCCCTCTCGGATCTGCCGCTGCTCACAGCCAAGGACAGGCCATGACGAGTGGAGATGGTTTCTCCAGTGATTAGGGCAGCGAGAGCAGGAATCAATCCCTGACAAGCCCATCTCCAGCTGGGAAACAGCAGCCTTAGGGGCTCCCAGTAACCTCTGCAGTAACTGGGGCAGGGAGGGCACGGGCTGAGTGGAAGAGGTGCAATCCAGCATCCCACGGCACAGCAGGAGCAGGCACACAGACACGCCGGAGCTCAGCTGTGCTGCTGCTCTGCCCGGCTCAGGGCTGATGGTTTCACTCCCCAGCCACAGAGGCGGCTCCACTCTGACCCACGGACAGCAAAACTCTCGTTTCACACCCCTGGCAGAGCTGACGTGCACCTGGGGTGATCCTCCCACAGCCCACAGCTGCCTCCACACCCAGCTCCCCGGAAAAACCGGGATTTGGGAGGTGAGAGGCACCGACACACAGCTCGCGGCGTGCACGAGGAATCGGTCAGAGCAAGGCCAGAGGAATGAGGTCTGACGCTCTCCTCTCTGCTCGGAGATGTGATCCCGGCTGTGCTCGTGTGAGGGATGCAGCAGGGCGGTTACCAGTGGTGGTGGGTGGTCAGCACCGTGGTCAGCTTCACGCCGTGCTTTTTGACCGCGTCCAGGACCTGCAGGGGGGACACAGGAGAGTTACACCCACCGTGGAGGGAGCTGGAGCAGCCCCGGTGTCACCTGGGCACGAGGAGTGACAGCCACAGCAGCAGCAGCTCTGCAGGGAGCTCAGCCCAGCCAGGCTGCAGTGACAGCAGGACTCTGAGCAAGCCACAAATCCCATTTCCTCCTCTCTGCCCTACCTCAAATAAAGGCTAAAATCCCAAACCAGGTCAGTAATCCCTGAGTGTGTGTGTGACACAGCAATCCCTGAGTGTGACACAGCAATCCCTGAGTGAGGGACACAGCAATCCCTGAGTGTGTGTGTGACACAGCAATCCCTGAGTGTGACACAGCAATCCCTGAGTGTGTCTGTGACACAGCAATCCCTGAGTGTGACACAGCAATCCCTGAGTGTGTGTGACACAGCAATCCCTGAGTGTGTGACACAGCAATCCCTGAGTGTGTGTGTGACACAGCAATCCCTGAGTGTGTGTGTGACACAGCAATCCCTGAGTGTGACACAGCAATCCCTGAGTGAGGGTGTGACACAGCAATCCCTGAGTGTGTGACACAGCAATCCCTGAGTGTGTGTGACACAGCAATCCCTGAGTGTGTGACACAGCAATCCCTGAGTGAGTGTGTGACACAGCAATCCCTGAGTGTGACACAGCAATCCCTGAGTGAGGGTGTGACACAGCAATCCCTGAGTGTGTGACACAGCAATCCCTGAGTGAGGGACACAGCAATCCCTGAGGGTGTGACACAGCAATCCCTGAGGGTGTGACACAGCAATCCCTGAGGGTGTGACACAGCAATCCCTGAGTGAGGGTGTGACACAGCAATCCCTGAGTGAGGGTGTGACACAGCAATCCCTGAGTGTGTGACACAACAATCCCTGAGTGTGTGACACAGCAATCCCTGAGTGTGTGACACAGCAATCCCTGAGTGTGTGTGTGACACAGCAATCCCTGAGTGTGTGTGTGACACAGCAATCCCTGAGTGTGTGTGTGACACAGCAATCCCTGAGTGTGTGTGTGACACAGCAATCCCTGAGTGTGTGTGTGACACAGCAATCCCTGAGTGAGTGTGTGACACAGCAATCCCTGGAATGAAGGACACAGCAATCCTGTGGGATGCAGCAATGGAAGGACATCCCAGATCCAAGGGAGGACATCCCAGATCCAAGGGAGGACGTCCCAGATCCAAGGGAGGACATCCCAGATCCAAGGGAGGACATCCCAGATCCAAGGGAGGACGTCCCCGAGCCAGGGCAGCGTTACCTTCTGCGGCTGCACGGGGTCCACGATGGCAGCCTCCCTGGTGTCCTGGTCGATGAGCAGGTACATGTAGTTGTCAGTGAGGGCTGGCAGGATTTCCACCTTCATGTCGGCCTGCCTCACTGTCTTGGGCTCCCTCAGCTCGTGCTCCGTGTGCAGGAATTTAGCTCGCAGCTGTGCTGGACCTGGGCACCCAAAAACAGCCAAAGCTCAGCCCTGGGAGGGGGACAGGTGGGGCAGGGCATGGCTCACAGCACAGCCCAACCTGCCTCCCCCAGACAAGAGGAGCGAGGCCAGCACGGGACAAAACCTCGTGGCCCTCAGGGTGCTCCACAGCTGCCCCGAGAAGGACGGGACGCTTTGCTTTCCACGCAGGGAAAACTCCGCACTCGCATCGGACAGGAGACTTCGAGGGGCAGGAAAGCAGAACGGAGCTGGCCAAAGGTCAGCCCAGGACAGTGACTTTGCGAAAAAAAAGGCACAAAGGGCACGTTAGAGCCAAAAAAAAACAAAAAAAAAGAGGAAGGATGGCAAAAAAAAAGGAGAAATATAGAAATACACAAACTGCTCTGACAGAAATATTCGGTTTGTTACTGGGGGAATTGTCGTCCTGCAGAGCACAGGGAGAGAAGCCAGGCTCTCCAAGGGAGGAAGGCTCCCTTCCCTACCTGGCCAGGTAAGAGGCACGCACAGAGCTCTTGCTCGTGCCTGCCCTGATGCAACACCAGCGCTTCCGTGTTTGCTTTGGGTTCAATGTTTAATCAGATCCGAGAGGCGAATTCCAGATGCAAATAACCCGGGCTTGGTGCACGGGCACGCAGCTCTTAAAGAAATAACCAACCCTACGAGCCTTTACCACCCAAACGAAGGGAGGGGAGCAAAGAGAACGAGGTCTGGCATTGCTGGGGCCCTGCAGCTCCCACCCGAGCTCAAACGCCGAAGGGAAAGGAGGTGCCAGTCGCTGCAGGTCAGGAATTGCTGTCTGAGCACCCCCGAGGTGTTTGCACAGCCCCGGAGGTGCCTGGGCTGGCTCTGACCCATTTTATTCTGCACCACTGGCTCTCCCAAAGGCTCCTGACTTTCCTGCTCGGCCACCTCCCCCCGTGGCACAGGGAGGGGTCCCCGTGGTGGTGATCACCCTGTCCCACCGTCCCCAGCCACCACAGCCTGCCCAGCCCCGATAAGAGCAGCTCTGCAGGAGCCCCACAGTCCTGCCGAGCTGCTCCTGCTGCCAGCCCAGCCCACAGCTGCCAGGGCCCTCTGGCACATCCATCCTGCCCAGAGCTTCTTCCCCTTCTACCTCCACCATCCCTGCTGATGAGGGAAAGGAAACCAGTGAAATTAAACACACTGCTCAAAAAATAAACCAAACCCAAAAAAACCCCAAGGGACAACGGAACAGGCATGCACAGGGTATTTACAGCAGTGGGAGAAGCATCCCTACCTGCAGAGTGTTCCTCTGGAGGAGACTCCTTTCAAAAAAAAAGAACACAAAAAAAAGTCCTTACTATTCTTTGACAGGGGAAAAAAAAAAGCCCAAAAAAACAACTGCTCGCCAGGAGGGAGAACTTTGGGATGCTGTCAGTCACAAGAGTTATCTATGCTGGGTGTTTGGTTTGCAGGCCAGGAAAAAAAAAATACAGCCAAATAAAAGAAAGCAATCCAACCTTAAAAAAAAACCCCCAACCTTAACTTCAACTCAAAGGAATTATTCACATCCTTCAAATGTTTCTTTCCTATGAACCATCTCCAACCTTGGCTCGCAACCCACAGCTTCCTTTAGTGTGTAATTGGCAATTCTTCCCAAACAAACAAACAAGCTGCACCACATAAGGAAATGTTTCCAAACATGTAATTTCAACAAAGGAACGAGAAAACATCCACCAAGAACGAAACTCACGCGCTGTCAGCTGCCATCTGCGGCTCAGCTGCAGCTCAGGAGCAGAGCAGGGAGCTCCCCAGCGCTGCTCAGACCTGCCCAGCCCAGCGCAGCTCCCCGGGCGATGCTCAGCACTCGCTCAGATCGCTGTCACACTCACAGCTCTGCCCCAAAATTACCGCGCAGTGATTTCACCCTGGCTCAGCTCTGTCCCACGCTCCTGCTGAGCGCTTTGCCTGGAGCAGGGGAGCGGCAGAGCGGCGGCCGGCAGGCTCGGAACCTCCCGCTCGGGCTCCGCAGCGCTCCGGGAGCACGGCTGGAGCGGCCAAGGGACAAGGCTTTGCGGCTGGAAGTGCAAACGGCAGCGCAGAAACGCGTCCGTGCCCGGCAGGTTCCCTCAGAGCCTGCTTCGTGCCTTTCCTCCAGAACGTTTGGGGTTACTGTCTTTATTACATAAAAGAGTGGAAAATTCCCGTTCCAAGCAGGGCTGTCGCTCAGAGATGACTGCACGCCCAGCTGTGCTGCCTCACAAGAACTACGCTTTGCACCGCACGCAGGGATTCTTTTTTTTTTTTTTTTTGTTTGGATACCCAGCGAGTTTGTGGCTCCAAGAAAGGGGTCGGAGCCCAGGGCAGCTCCCAGTGCGGGCAGCGTGGAAGGTGCAGGTCCCGGGAGCTGCCCCTGCTGGGTCTGACATTCCCACACTGCAGCCGCAGCAGCGCGTCCGCGTCCGGCAGCGAGCCCGGAGCGATCCTCGCTCATTACAGCCACCTCTCAAAACCCCAGCGAGGCAAAAACCACCTGGGGAGGCTTCCCAGAGCGCCCAGCATCGCCTTGGGGGATTTAGGCCCGAAACGCCAAGGCAAAGCTCGGGCAGTGCGGGGCCGGTTCCATCGCCGGCACAAGCTGTCACCCGCCGAACCCAGCCTGGCCGCCTGCCCCGGCCCCTCCATCCTCCTCCCCGGGCACTGACCGGCGCTCCGGAGCCCCGGGGCTCCGCGGGGCCTCCCCGATGGGCTCAGCACGGCACGGCCCCGGCTGCAGCCGAGCAGGCAGAGCCCTGCCCGGGCCGTGAGTCAGCGCAAAGGCCGGGCACGCCCGGAGCCGGGAGGCAGAGCCCGGAGAGGCGCAGCCCCGAGAGCCCCAGCGCGGCCCCGCTCCGCCGGCCCCAGGCCCTAGCGGGCCGCACCCGCCGCACGTACCGGCTCGGAGAACGGCCCCGAGGACGGCCCCGGCTGCCAGGGCGGCGCCGAGCCCCCGCCAGCCCCCGCGGAGCATCGTGCGCCCCGCCCGGCTCGGTTACCTTGGCTGTCCGCCCCGGGAGGCGGCGGCAGCGCCGGCACGGCCCGGCACGGCCCGGCGTGCGCGGGGGCGGCGCTGAGCCCGCCCGGCCCCGGCCCCGGCCCGGCCCTCGGCCCGCCCGCTCGCCCCGCGGAGGAGGAGCAGGAGAAGCGGCGGCGCCGTGCGGGGCCCGGCAAGGACGCGGCAAGGGCGGCCATGGCCGGTTCCAAGCCGCTGTCCCGCTTCTGGGAGTGGGGCAGGAACATCGTGTGCGTGGGGCGCAACTACGCGGAGCACGCCAAGGAGATGGGCAGCGCCCTGCCCGCAGAGCCGCTCTTCTTCCTCAAGCCCTCCTCGGCCTACGTGAGGGAGGGATCGCCCATCCTGCGGCCCTACTACTGCCGGAACCTGCACCACGAGGTGGAGCTGGGGGTGGTCATCGGCCGCAGCGCCCGGGCCGTGCCGGAGGCCCAGGCCATGGAGCACGTGGCGGGCTATGCCCTGTGCCTGGACATGACGGCCCGCGACACGCAGGAGGAGTGCAAGAAGAAGGGGCTGCCCTGGACCTTGGCCAAAGGGTTCGGCTCGTCCTGCCCGGTCAGTGACTTCGTGCCCAAGGAGAAGATCCCGGACCCGCACAAGCTGCGGATCTGGCTGAAGGTGAACGGGAAGCTGAGGCAGGAGGGGGACACCTCCTCCATGATCTTCTCCATCCCTTACCTGATCAGCTACATCAGCCACATCTTCACCTTGGAAGAAGGGGACTTGATTCTCACGGGGTCTCCCAAGGGAGTGGGGTCCGTGGAGGCCGACGATGAGATCGAGGCGGGAATCGGGGACATGGTGTCCATGAGGTTCAGGGTGGCACAGCAGACACGGGGATCCTGATGCACGGATCCAGCCTGCCACGAGGACATCTGGGACATGAACACTTCCAAGGTGCCCAAGGGATTGCCACACATCACGGAACCGGGAGCCCAAAAGGTGTTCTGTGACTGACACAACCCCATTTCCATGGAGGCTTCAGCAAACCTGGAGTCCAGCCCAGCCTGGAGCAGGTGGAGCCCAGAAGCTCCAGATTCCAAAATTTAATTCCAAAACCGTATCTTGGAACTGGTGATGGAGAGACATTGGGGTGGGGAATGGGGCTGGCTGTCCTGTGTGTGCTTCCCTTCCGCTGATGCTTTGAGTTTTGCCGACGTACTGCCTTAAAATAAAAATTACCGGTCAAAGCAATTCAAATAACGATGTAGGAGCTAAGGCTCGGCCGTGCTGGAGGAAATCAAAGGTGTATGTGTAGATGTGCAGCCCTAAATCAAGAATTGCAGCTTCACAAAGAGTTTCCTCTGCAAGAGAAAGATGTTTGATTTTTTGGATTAGTTTTGTGATTCCTCCCTGCTTTTTCCAAACATACAAATTAAGGGAGGATGGCTTTTCCTCCCACTCCAAGGGGCAGCAGGAAGTGTGCCAGATGTTTGGCAGATTGGTTTTTTTCCTAAACTGAGCTTTAAATACGTTCTAAAAGTGAAATAATGCAAAAAAAAGATCCAGAATAAAGAGGCATATGGGTAGAGATCACCACCAAACTTGTCTTTTGACTGATTTCAATGCATTTTTAGTAAAACTGTGACTGCAGCAGTTGGAGTTTTAAGTATTTCCAGCTGCTAAAAGCCACGCTGGGTAACTTTCCCCAGTTCCCAACTCCAGCTGATCCAGCACTCCCCACCACTTTGCATGACAGCGAGTTCTCTTCCAATTCAACAGAGCAAGTTGTAAAACATAATTCAAAAAATCCTCCCCATGCAAACATCAAAACTTAGATTTTCAAAGGTTGCACAGAACCAGCTCAGTTCTAGCAGAAACAGATGGCTTTTGTTTGGTTTTTCTTTCCTTTTTTACATAAATGCAAAGCACCAAAGTTAAACACTTCCATCCATCAGAGCCAGATCTTATTAACTGGTAGGAAAAGCTTTGCTTTTAAAAGACGGGAGTTTTACAGAGAAAAATCTTGTCCCAAAGAGAAGCAGCTCTGTGAGAGCAGCACGGTCCAGGGTGCTGCACAGCACACCGGGAGAAGACATGAAAGAATTTCTTTAGAATTTCATCAGAATCAAAATAGACATCAGGGTGAACAGCTCTGGAAGAGGAAGGATGGAATAAAAGTGTCTTAAATTAAAATGTCTAAAACGTTTCCTCCTGCCTGTCAAACATTGCCATCTCTGGCAGCAGCAGGAGGGCATCATTTGCAGTTTGGGTATTGACAGGGTGGGATTCAGTTGTTGGAAACATTCCCTTCAGAACGGGAATTGTTGTGGCTGGAAAATGTTGGATCGTTTATTGCTACAGGAGGGATGCCGTGACCCAGGGCTGGCAGCGTTTTGGGGGTCTTTTATTCCCACCCACGCGTGAGGGAGGGATAAAAATCCGGGTTTGCTTGTCAGGATTTCCTGTTTCTGCTGTGGTTTTCTCTGTCCTGGTCTAACAAAGCCTTTGCCAGAGCGGGGCTGGGGGATCTCCCTCTGAAACAGCTCAACGTGCTCACAAGGTGAGAATGTGACAAATACACCAGCAGGAGGGGAAGCTGTGGGCAGGAATATATTAAAAATAGGGGGAAAAATACATGGAGAAAGGCACAATATACATACCCGGGTTCTTTAAATCCAGCTTTGGTGAATAGGGTCCTGCTTCCAGCCTCAGCTTGATTTTTACTTGTCAGAGGTCACTGCTAATTGATTGCCCTGCTCTAATTAGGCTTAGTGTGCCCAGAGTCAGCCCTGCTGTTGGCCAGAGCTCCATGTTTGGCCCCACCAAGGTGCACCACAAACCCAGGCAGTGTCTCAAGAGGGGTCTTTATTTCTTTAACACAAAAGCAGCAAAGCAGTGAAAACCGCAGAAATTCAACAGAGCTCTTTTGACCTATTTGTTATTTCTGATTTTTTCAAAGATCTCAGCTTCAGGAAGAGTGAGGAAACCTTCCAGGCCTCTTGGAAGGGGTTGAATTTGGTAGAATTAACTGTTAAGCTGAGGCCCAAGTACAGTTTTTAAAGTACAATCACCTAAAAAATATGAACTCAGAAGTTCGCTTAGAGGTATTGTGACATGCACTCCTCCTTTACCATCAGAACAGACCTGGCAAAATCCAACACCAGCAGAGCTCCATCTCTGACAGCAGAGTGAAGGAAGCCTTTCCTAGCATTTACTAATCATCCCAGTCTCTTCCCAAAAAGCTCTGACTGGCCTCTACAGGATCTGCCAGTTTGCAGGAAAGAAGATTCACTTTTAATCCAGTTCTCCAATTGGGTGATGAAGTAACCTGGAAAAATAATTAAGGATCTTTGTTATCAAGGCACCTTGACAGAGATTATTTTCAGATGTCACACAGCATGTTTGACAGATTTATTTGCATTATTTCCTGGGCGAGTGCACATTTATGCCATATGCCTGTCACTGCTGAAGCCAAACACTTCCATTTTGTCCTGGAAATAGGGACAGAGAAAGGGGAGATGGGTGATTTTAAGGAGAGCTTTGCCCAAAAGGACAAGTTTAAAAGTGGAAAAACAGCCACTGTTTTGAATTGAACATTAAATACTCACTTTGAAGTAAATCTTGCTTCGTTCCAAGAGCAATTGCCACTTCAGTGCAGTCTTCTGGTCTTCTTCCAGCATGAGGAATTCTTGGACCTGTTAACAGGACACCACAGAACACTTCAGCAGGTAGTTAAAACATCTCCACCACAGAATGATGATGAAAAGAAGATCTTACATAATTTTTATACATTTCTAAGCTGTATTTACCTATTTTAACATAGCACTTGGCGTGATACGTGCACCAAGACAGCCACATTCACCAGATCAATTGCAGGGAGTTTGAAAAATCAGAGTTGGGGATTTCCAACCACGTTCTGAATTGGCTTCACTCTCCCACTGAACACAACTCCTGCTGGCATCTGCTGACTTCCAGCTTTTGCCTTGTCAAACGGCTCTGTGTGTCCATCCATCCGCGGATGCCGTTTTTGTAACTCTTGCACACACAGAACGTTCGCAGATATTTGTGATTCCCGTCAGGCTCCAAGCTGAGCTCAGCAAGAGCTGCCCAAGTCCCCCCTTACCGTGCAGGCCAGGGTTTCCTCAGCGACACAGTCGGACAGGTAGCAGGAGCGCAGGGTGCCTGTGTGGTCTGTCACATCCACCAGGATGTCGAAGCTGGCAAAGGTGGACCTGGCCTCTGGGGAGACGTCGCTGCAGAAGGCGCAGGTGTTGGACGCCTCGTTCACGATGAAGCGGCACACTGAGCTGGAGCACGAGGGGAGAATTCATGCAGATTTGCAATTGATTCTTCCTGAAACGTTCTTCTAGACTGAGATTTCCCAAGAGTCTTTGTCTTTAAAATTTTTTTTTCGTCTCGTAAACTCTTGAATTTGTCTGAGACACAGTGATCTCTTTCACTCCAGGACCACAAAGAGCCCTCAACAAAACCCACAACAATACCCACATGGCATCCTCGAGAGGAGTTTTATTTCTTCTCTGGGACGGGACTAAAATATTGCTCCATCTCCTTTGGGTCTGGGGAAGAGGGACAAGCAGCTTTTAGCACACATTCCAAGCAGGCAGTCACTCACCATCTGTTGCGCAGGACTCTGGACACGTTCTCGTCGATGTCCAGGGTGGAAATGTAGCCATAAATAATTCCATGGAGAGGCTCCAGCTTCCCATCACTCTGGAGAGCTTTTTCTTTCAGCTGTTCCACTGTGTAGACATCCACTACAGCCTCCACTACAAGTTTAAAAGACAAGTGAAGTGTGTCTGAGCCAGAAAGGATTCAAAGGGCAATGGCAAAAATGTATGTTAAGGGCAATAAAAAGGAGATTTAAAGCAGCAGAAAAAAAAAGTAAAACAAAAGGAACTCAGATCAGAAGTATATCTATTATTTAATCTTTGAATCCTCCAAAAGGAGTTTTTGACAGAAGCTTTCCCCCTCACTTTTCCATACTGGTTCCAGACAGAAAGAACACACCAGCCAGGCTGCAGCTGAAGATACATGAAGATAAAATAAGGGACAGCCCCAAGAAACCAGCCAAACTTTACTTGTTCAGCCAGGCTGGACCTGGGTTTTGTTTCTCTGAGCACACAGAGCAGGAATTCTGTCAGCTGCGCTATGAAATGACTCTGTGCAGGTAAAGAAAATCAAATGCTCACAGTTAATGGTTTCATTTGGCAGCTCCTTCACTGGGCTGGGCAGAGCTCCTGCCTGGGCGCTCTCTTTGATGAAGCTGAAGAGAACATTTGCTTCTGCTGTTTCTGAGGATGCATTTTTAAAAGTTATCAGTATATGTTGCATGTAAAAATCACAGCATTTTTATGTTTTACAAGTTTTTATTCTGGTAGCACAAACACGTTGGAATTAGCCAAGATTTGCTTTTCTCTTTTTTATTTTAACCGTTAGTCCTTCTTGGAATAAACA
Source organism: Hirundo rustica (assembly GCF_015227805.2). Taxonomy (NCBI): domain Eukaryota; kingdom Metazoa; phylum Chordata; class Aves; order Passeriformes; family Hirundinidae; genus Hirundo; species Hirundo rustica. The sequence continues at coordinate 15,023,998 of NC_053464.1, forward strand.
TATGAAGGCTGCTAAAGAAATGAAATGAAATGAAATGAAATGAAATGAAATGAAATGAAATGAAATGAAATGAAGTGAAATGAAATTAAATTAAATTAAATTAAATAATAAAATAAAATAAAATAAAATAAAATAAAATAAAATAAAATAAAATAAAATAAAATAACAGTAGAAGCTAAAGGCACTGGTCATCACATAGCAGACAAAAAGCAGGGAGATTTGTGAGAAGGAGGCAGAAGAAATCACAGTTACAGTAGATTAATTAATGCATGCTAGCCTAGAATAATTACTAAAATTATTTTATCTTAGTAAATAAAGTAAAAATATATTTTATTAGTAAATTCAGTACATATATATATTATTACTAAATTCAGGAAAAATTTTATCTATTTTATTACTAAAAAATAATTACTTGAGCAGCTCTCACCTGGGTTAGTTGTGATGATGGTTTTAGATATCACAGTTGCAGTCATGCAGTTCCTAAATTTGTCAAAATTGATTCTGACATCTGATGCAAATATAACTGTGCACAAAACCGGAGAATAAATTTCTGGAGAATAAACATCACGTGAAGAGCTACAGTAAAACCATAAACCAGACTGTTTTACCTGTTTCTTGGGGGATCCAACTCTGTGCCAGCTGGATGGATTCATTATCCCAGCTAAATTTAAAAAACAGGGGATGTATCAAAACATTTCAGAAACAGCACTCAAAGTGTTCGATACTAAACTACTAAATAATGCAGATTTAATAAAACTGGTCAAAGGGGACACAACTCCTTTGGGACACATGTGGCACTGAAATTCCATGTGCCTGTTTTATCCCAAACGGGATAAAATAAAGATGGGTTTAAATGCAGAAATTACCTGGGGAAAATGCTGCATTTCAGCTTTTATCAGAGTAATTTCCAACTACAGCAGATCCCAGTTAAAGGAGCTGCTTGTGCTGGGCCAGGCTGGTTGCTCACATCCCCAGGCCAGATGTTCAGCCACTTCCAACACTGGGATCTTTGTGGCTGGGGATGATGAGGCTGGAGTGAGGTCAGAAGTATCCCTCAAAAATGGTAATTTCACAGTCTCTTGATAAAATCTCGTTCAGCTCCTCCTAAATTTGGCTGGCAAGAGCACAGCCAAAGCACAGATTCGTTCTGGTGGGTTTTCTCCTTAATCCTCGGAACAAGATTTAAGATAGTTCCTTTTCATCTGATAGTGCTCAGCCCCCTCTTCACTCCTGGGCTCTGAAGTACCCTGATAGCGCCCAAATCCCAGCACTGAGAGAGAACTGATGGAGGAGCTGCTCCAAATTAACCCTGGCTGGGAGGGTTCACCCCAGAGGTGCTTCTGTAGGGTTGGTGGGTGGGAATTGTGTTAAACATCCCATGATAAACATCCCTGGAGATGACAGCTCCTGGCTCACAGCGCAGGGCTGGCTGCTTGCTTCCCCTGAGGGAACAAAGGTCGCTGAAGTCATTTTTTAACCACTACCAGCAATCCCGGGGCAAGGGAATGCCCACACCCCCACATGCACGTGGAAAAGCCACAGGTTTATTGAACAAACTCTGGGCAAAATGCAAAGGTTCCTCTGTGAACAAGGCACTGTTTACAGCAGGGATGGGGGTTTGTAAACAGGACAGAGTTTGGAAAGGCAGCCAAAGTCGTATCAAAATGCTTCTGCACTATTTTAAATATTTTAAAAACTATTTAAAACCTATTTCAACCTATTTCCACTCCACTTCAAATGCTGCTTGGCTTTAAAAATGGGTCGTGCTCTTCATTTTCCTGCCCTCCTCTTTGTCGAAGAGACACAACAGGCTTTGCAGCTGGTTTTAAATGCTATTTCCTGAAGTAGCTCAGATGTCCACATTAAAAAAAAAAAAAAGGAATTATTTGGAACTGAGCTTCATTTTGCCATCCATGAGCCAGCAGGCTGTCAGCAAGCCATAAAACGACACAAGATATATAAGGCCACTCTAATGAATCTCTTTTTTATGTCTCTTTTCAGTGTACATTGCTGCCTCATCTCCGTTGCCTCCTAAATAACAATGTATTTAAATTAAAAGACTATAAGACTGGCTTCTAGCTAATTAGCGTGTGTTATAGCTAATTGTTCTACCCGTGTTTGCATTAATTTGTGGGTTTTTTAGTGAATTAAAGAACATTTTACCATACTATTGGGAAAGACCTCTCTGTTTCATCGTAGAGCTTCACTTCACACCTCTGGCCTTTCCTTTTGTCTGAAGTCACGAAATACTTTGGCTCCCCAACCTTTAAGAAGAAAGAGAAGAAGTCACTTGTCCTCTATTCAGTGTTTAGGAGAATAAAACACATAGCCTAGAAAATAAAAGGGTTAGAAAAGGGAAGAAAGGCTGTAGACTACTAAAAATGGGATCACTTAATTTTCCCCTTCACTTTGTTGATAAAAATCTCATCAAAGGGTGTGTGGTGGTTATTGTGACTCAGCTGCCAAGCTGAACAAATGGAGTCCTGGCCACTGTGAGGCCCAAAATCCACATTTGCACAGATTTACAGTGAAGTTACTGATGGCACAGCCCAAAATCCACATTTGCACAGATTTACAATGAAGTTACTGATGGCAGAGCAGAGCAATGCTCCTCACTCACTGCCATCACAGCCCAAAATCCACATCTGCACAGATTTACAGTGAAGTTACTGATGGCACAGCCCAAAATCCACATCTGCACAGATTTACAGTGAAATTATGGATTGTAGAGCAGAGGAATGCTCCTCACTCACTGCCATCACAGCCCAAAATCCACATCTGCACAGATTTACAGTGAAGTTACTGATGGCACAGCCCAAAATCCACATCTGCACAGATTTACAGTGAAGTTACTGATGGCAGAGCAGAGAAATTCTCCTCACTCACTGCCATCACAGCCCAAAATCCACATCTGCACAGATTTACAATGAAATTATGGATTGTAGAGCAGAGGAATGCTCCTCACTCACTGCCATCACAGCCCAAAATCCACATCTGCACAGATTTACAGTGAAGTTACTGATGGCAGAGCAGAGAAATTCTCCTCACTCACTGCCATCACAGCCCAAAATCCACATCTGCACAGATTTACAGTGAAGTTACTGATGGCACAGCCCAAAATCCACATCTGCACAGATTTACAGTGAAGTTACTGATGGCAGAGCAGAGAAATTCTCCTCACTCACTGCCATCACAGCCCAAAATCCACATCTGCACAGATTTACAATGAAATTACGGATTGTAGAGCAGAGGAATGCTCCTCACTCACTGCCATCACAGCTGCCAGCACGTTGAGGACTCTCCCATGGAGGCTTTGTCCATTTGCCACAATATCCCCCAGGGAATAATAATCCTGAGGGTCCTTGACAGGCAGGTGCAGCAGAGACAGGAGCCTGGTGTCTGTGTCGTAGCAGGAAGAGGTTTTAACCACAGAGTGATTTTCACTGAGCAATAATTTGTAGCCACTAGAACAGAACAAATCCCATGGATCAGCGCTGCGCTCGCTGAGGCATCTACAGTGTAAAATGTTAATTCAAGTCATATGAGAAAGCAACTTTGTTCCATTATAGTGTTTCCTAAAAGTACAAAAAAAATCTTGTAAATTTTACTCAAAGAATGAATGAAATTTACTCTTGTTTAGTAACAAAGAACATTAATGCTTTGTGACCTTCTGTTTGTGAAATATATTCTCCTTTGAGTTTTAACCAGACGTTGTTGAGCACAGGAGGAAGGTACAGCTACACAAGAAGAAAACACCAAATATTTCTACCAATTTCATGGTGCTGGAAATTAAAGCAAGTCTCAGCTTTGATCCTTCTAGAAATAACTACCACTCTATGCTTTAAATTTACCTAGGAGTTACAGGGCTGAATTTCTCTTCTCTTTCTGCTTCCTTTGACTGAATTAAAGGATTTTCGATTGTAACTAAAATAAAGCATTGATAAGTAATGTTAGAAATTGATTATAGGTACAATTATAGATATTTTTGTGTCTACACTCTGCAAGCTCATGAGTTTTACCCAAACAACCACGGGCAGCAAAATCTTTCCATGAACTTAAAAAGATAAAAGCACATGCTGTAAATAAATACAGGATTTTGTTTGTGGTTTTATCAGCAATTATAGTCATATCTGTAACTGAGGGAAGACAAATGCCAAACTGCTTTACAGCTTATTTTTCATCATTTTTAAGACCTCAATAAAATGTAAGATTTGACATTGATTAACTGCAGGCCAGTTCCGAGCTGCTGCACTCAGTGGGTTTCTTTAGTTGACATATTTACTGGGCTTGAGTTGAAATCCTCGGGATCTTGTTCCTTTCCTCTTTGCGCTGAACAGGACTGAACAATTTGTTTCCAATTAGGCTGTTTGTGAGTCCTCAGAGCAAAACACAGCAAAGCCACCAGCACCACCCTGATTTCCATGCAAACGGAAACGTGGTGAGAATAAATAAAATAAACAAACTCACCGCAGTCACCGACCCTGAAGCTTTCTGAGAGGGATCTGATGTACTCTTCCCTGCCCCAGGACTGGACATTAATGAAGTAAGCTGGGGAATCACGAATGGTAAAACTGAAGGTGTATCTTTCAGTGCCAATGTCTGCAAAAAATGAACAGGGCTGTGGCAATTCCTCAGCACAGCTTGATTTCTAGCTGGAATATGCGTATAAAAACTACTATTTTGAGCTTTTCCTGGATTTTGGCAGGGATTTTCTCCCACTAGAGGCCAGCAGGTGGTGCAGGAACACGCCGGTGTTTGGGAAGGAGCTGGAATTCCTGCTGCAGTCGTACCTGCCCACCCCGCACTTGGCTTGGGGCGCGGTACCAACTCACAGATCAACCACGGGAGAAGGGCAGGAGCTGTGCGAGGTGGCACTCAGGGCTGGCAAACACACAACAGCAATAATTCGTGCACACAGCCCCAGTTCAGAGGGAGCTGGGCTGCCCCCATGGGTGACACCAGGCTGCCCAGGGGAAGTTAACTGAATAAAGCAAAGTGTTCCCGGCGCCATGGAAAATTCAGGATCTCGCTGTCTGGAGCCCTGCCCTGTGTCATCCAGCTTCCCGGGGATCACAGCAGGGTGCAATGGATTGTTAGGGTTCCCCTGGCTCCTGCCTGCGGGTCCGTGGAGCACACACTCAGCCACACCCCAGCGGTGACTTTTCTCCTAAAATCTCACCCCTCCAGCAGCTCAGCAGGAGCCGGTGGCTGCGGAATAACTGAGCCCTTCTCCTGGAGCTGGAATGGCTCTCCAGGGCTGGGGGTTCTCCCTGACAGTGCTTGTACCAACCCTGACTGTACACTTGTTATTTCAATTCCCAATTAATGCTGCATTAACAACATACAATTCCCATTTTGTCCCGGGTGAAGCTGTTGCTGCTCAGGCCAGAAATTCCTTGTGTCACTCCACAAGACATGTCCTCAACATTTCTGTTTTAAGAGGGAACAAATATGAAGGCACCAGCTCCGTTCCAGCAGTATTTATGGAAGAGTGGGTCCATATTGGTTCCATCTTCAGAGCATGAAACACTTCCACGGCAGAGTTTTTCCAATTTCTAATTGATATGGTTCAGCCAAACCAACGATGCTCTTTCATCTTGGTTCTCAAACAGATGCAATTTTTTTTTTTTTTTTTTTTGGGGGGGGTGCATTTTTAGTCTATCCAAAATGAGAAATCTGTTTATCATTTAAATATTGATTTTGGTCATCTCTGCCAAATTACACTGTTGAAGAGAATGAAGGAAGAAGAGTTTAAAGGGACTGTACTTTTTCGGTCTGGAAAGCTTCTGACATCTGTTTTCCCAATAACCACCCCGATTACATTCTGAAAAATAAAAAGATTACAGTGTACAAGATTAAACCCAGATGCAGATGATGAATTAGATTTCATGGAATTATACTCTGCTGATGATAATAAACATATTTCTGACTGGTAATCATTTTAATCTATTTATTCCACAGTACCGTGTGAGCTAAAGAGTAAAACATAAACACACAAGTTTACTTTAGGAAAAAAATAGCGACTAATAAAAATATTAAAATAAATACATCTGTTTCTGTTTGTGAAGAAAATGGGAGGACAAAAGTTCACCCCAAACCTTCACAATTTTGGCTGCTCTACAGCAATCTCTCCTCAGGTAGGCAGCAATGTTGTTGTTTCATTCCCAAATGCTCCATGGAAAGTCTGGACAGGATTTATTTTACACTGAAGTGTCCAAGGTTTTCCTGGCTGTCAGCACCACGAGCCACACGTGTGCACTCACAGGAGCTTGTCCTGGCCTCAGCCAAGCAACTTAAATTTCTGCAGGTGCCTCTCTCTTGCTATCTTTCAACTGACTCCAAAGGAGCTGAGGCAAAAGAGCTTTTCTGTTGATTCAGACCAAAATCAATTTAACTCTGCTTGGCTAAACCTGTGTTTATTATGGAAAAACATCCTGCTCTCAATTGTCAAACACAGCTACTGGGAGCAAACACACACATGTAGATATAGGTGTATTATCAGAACAGAATAGAACAGAATAGAACAGAATAGAACAGAATAGAACAGAATAGAGCAGAATAGAACAGCTGTGTGGCAGGTTGTTGTTGTTTTTTAGGTGGCCCTTAGTGTCAGAGAAGAGTTCTGCCGTTTGGGATTTAGGAATTCAGCAGGGAAGTCGGAGTGGGACGAGGGCTGGAAGAACAGACCGACAGTGCAATGCTGCCAGGATCCTTCAAAGCGTGAAGCATCCTGCATCAGTTCCACTTCACAGAATCCTGGAATGGCTCGGGTTGGAGGGATCTTAAAGCCTCTCCAGTGCCACTCCTGCCATGGGCAGGGATCTTCCACCACCCAGCTTGCTCCAAGCTCTGTCCAGCCTGGCCTTGGACCCTGCCAGGATGTGGCAGCCCCAGCTCCTTCACACGAGCCCCTCTCGCAGTCCTGACTGTCCCGCTCCAGCAGAATTCCAGAGCCGGGTGGGAAGGGCAGGATTACAGCTCAGTCACCCACCCAGGATTCATTTTGTACCGATTCACGAGACCTGCCCCACTTCACCGCAAGGATATTGACACGAGCTCAAAACTCAGCGCTCCGGTTTCCTGGGAATCACTAGAGGGAGCACGGGAACTGCCTTATCCTGCAGGGATGGAAACACTGGGGAAGAGGCCGCTTGTGTACAGCAGTGGAATATCCCCCTGGCACACTAACTGAATGCTTTATGTCCACTGCAGGCAGCGAGTCTGATTAGGATTTGGGGTTTCTATTTTGGGTTTTGTTTCTTAATTAAAAAAGGAAAAAAAAAAATCTATTAAAACAGAGTGCAACATTCCCTGTGTCTCAGACCAAATGTCAAAAGAACTGACGTGTAGGACGAGTGCCTGCAGAAATCAGGCTGATTGTGCCTAAGTGATGATGTAAATATCCAATTTCCCAAAGAAATCTGCTGTAAATGTGTTCACCTCTGTGTCTCCAACACCGAGCCTGCACAGGGAGCTGGCACAAGGAAGAGATCTGGCTGGAAACTATTTTGGACTGAGGAAGGGAGAAAACCTTCCAGAGATCATTTCCTTGATCAGCTCGTTGTGCAACTGCCCAAGCACTCATTTCCCCGAAGGAGGAGGGGGACACCTCCCCCGTGCTGCCTGCTTTGGCAGAGCACTGCTTGGGGCTGCTCGACCAACTCATGAACACGCGGCACAGTGTTTACACTTGAATCTCTTTCACTTTTTAAAATAAACAGCAAACTCACAAACCGTGCCATTTTGATACTTCAAACTGCGCGTTCAGCTGTTTCCCCGTCCTAACACCACACACACACCGATGGTTCCATCCTAAATTATTATTTTATAAAAATACTTTCGTTGCCGTGTGTTGCTAACTGCAATACTCAAAGATTCGTTTTGTTTGGGAACTAAAAGCTTTCAGCGGGGTTAGTGGATCGTTATTTGGGAGGGACCGTGAATGACAGGTTAAATTAGCGTTGCTGAAGATCAGTTCGGATCAATAGGGCTCTAAGGGGGCAGAAAACTTCCCTTAGATCATCCCTTTTCTGTGATGCCTCTTTCATTTACTTAAAGTAAACGAGAAAAAGAAACGGTGCCGTCCCAAATAAAAAGCGGTGGGAATGGGGAAAACGCCATGTTTTCACTCTTTTCAGGAACATCGGGACATCCCTGGGGCAGGGGAGGGGGGATCTCTGCTCAGGTGAGAGCCCACCTGCAGAGCTGCTCCAGCCCTGGGGTCCCAGCACAGGGAGGATGTGAGGCCAGAAGAGGCTCCAGGATGATTGGAAAGGCTGAGGGAATTGGGATTGCTCATCCTGGAGAAGAGAACCTTTGGGGTGACCTAACTGTGGCCTTCCAGTGGCTGAAGGAGCTGACGGGAAACATGGAGAGAGACTCTTTACAAGGGATGGAGTGACAGGACAATGGGCAATGGCTTCAGACTGAAGGAGAGTGGGTTTAGGATACTGGGGAGAATGCTTTCGCTGTGAGGGTGGGGAGGCCCTGGCACAGGGTGCCCAGAGCAGCTGCGGCTGCCCCTGGATCCCTGGGAGTGTCCAAGGCCGGGCTGGACGGGATTTGGAGCACCCTGGGATGGTGTAAGGTGTCCCTGCCATGGCAGGGGTGGCACTGCATGGGCTTTAAGCTCCCTTCCAACCAGAACCATTCTGTGGCATTCTATGCAAACCCCATTTTTTTATCCCAAAGGAGCAGAACCAGCCCTGCCATGGAACTGTGAGATTTCCCCCCTGCCTTCCTAGCGCGCCCTGAGAGACTGCTGAGGTCACAGATTATTGTGGCTGCATAAATGCTGACTCTGTAATGTCTTTAATGATGTCTTCACTAATTCAGCATCCATTTAAAGCGCTACAAAGGAGCCTGTGATACATTGAAGTGCCCGGTCAATATCTGTGCCTGTGGTACCCACGGGCTGTGGACAACAACAGCATCCATTTTCATTTCGCTGCTTTGCACACAAAGAAGGGAAGGTCCTTTCCAGCCCACAATTGCACTAATGCTATCAGTGCCTAAATACACGTCAATTACATAATTTTGCAGTAATATAAGACCCTCGGATACGATTTCACCCGGGAACAAAAGGATGTGAGGCTGTGAGACTTACAGGACGAGCGAGGTTTGGATGCAGATCGGAAAGTGCAACAAAGTCCCGTGCTGGACGAGAATGAGCCATTCTTTATCTGAAACTCGAGGAAACTGACTTAGATTTTGTAAAAATCCAAACAAATCACTTAAGACCATTCACAGTGAGAATAACAAGTTATTTTTTAACGTAAATGTTTTGACCTAATGGCATCTGTTTTCAATAAGAGGCATTTCAAGCCATCTGAAGTAGACAATTCTTTATTGTTTGGATCTGGCGATGGAAGTTATGAATTTTACTGTGACAGCTCTACCTAAGCTTCTCAAATAAAGGCCTTTAATTTTTATTTATTATTCATCATTAAATGACTCCATTAGCACCAGGCTCTGAAAAAATATTTACCCTCCTTCTCTCTGGGAAGCCCAACTGAATTTAATGAGGCAGCTCATATATAAAAGGCAATTTATATGTGAGGAAAGAGAAGTGTTGGGTTGCAAACCACCTTTAATTGAGGTTTTGGACTAAATATTAAACTACTTTAAAATGTGAGTCTATTCCTTCCTCAACACAGAAAAGTTCTGAACGCATTAAAATAAAATTTGTGGAAACCAGTTCTTTTCAGGCTGCTAACGTGGCATTTACTGCCCAGCCCTGAGAGCACCCAGGTTCTCCCTAGAGATGCCAAAGTGGGGCCATGGGTGCTTTGTTAGACCCTCTGAATGCCCCTTATTATTTCATCCGTTCCTCAGAGATATTTAGATACTTAACAAATAGTTGTCAGATTCTACTTTTTAGTTGTTGTTGTAAAAGGAACTATCGCATTGTCCAAATCTTAATAACCTTTAATAGGAGAGGACTGCTGACATTTTTCAGAGGATGCCTGTTCAGTCTTTTAGAACAAAACCCTGAATGGCTTTCACAGTCTTTATACCTGGGACCTTCGCGTGAGAATTGTTAGCCGTTTCATCAGGCATTAGGATAAATGTCTGTTGAACTAGAGAACAAATAAGCCTACATTTTAAAGAAAAATAAGCAGTTATCTGAGAACCAAGGGATTTTTCTAACAGAGCATTTCGAACTACACTCTCAGAGAGAGACAGCCCAAATTTGCCTTACAGAAACCGCTGAACAATGGGACCCTCAAACATGTCCCCATCTGATGGAAGAATTTGTGTTTCCTTCTGTGGGAAAGTCACCTCAGCATCCCTCCAAGACAGGGTAATATTCTCACCTCAGAAGAAGTTGAATATTGTTACCTACTGTGCCTCACGCCAGCTGGGTTGTATCAGAGGAACCAGCGCTGGAAAACCTGTATTAGAGGAAGATCAAAATGGTAATTTAGGATTTTAAATGCTCCGGGTTCTGATAGCTGGAGCAGAGCTGTCCCACTCAGGGACCCCTCAGGAACCCCTCAGGTGCTCCTCAACCACCCTTCAGTCCATCATGGATCCCTCAGGAACCCCCTCACTGACCCTTCAACCTCCTTCTGGGCTCCTCATCCCCTCAGGAACCCCCTCACCTACCATTCAACCTCCTCCTGGGCTCTTCATCCCCTCAGCCCCCTCATCCAACCCTTCAACCTCCACCTGGGCTCTTCATCCCCTCAGGAACCCCCTCACCTACCCTTCAGCCTCCTCCTGGGCTCTTCATCCCCTCAGTCCCCTCATCCAACCCTTCAACCTCCTCCTGGGCTCTTCATCCCCTCAGGAATCGTTTCATCCAACCCTTCAACCTCCTCCTGGGCTCTTCATCCCCTCAGGAATCGTTTCATCCAACCCTTCAACCTCCTCCTGGGCTCCTCAGCCCCTCAAGAACCCCCTCACCTACCCTTCAGCCTCCTCCTGGGCTCCTCAGCCCCTCAAGCCCCTCACCTACCCTTCAGCCTCCTCCTGGGCTCCTCAGCCCCTCAGGACCCCCTCAAGCCCCTCACAGACCCCCAGTCGGTGAAGGAGACAAAATGGCGCCGGCGCAGTTGGCGGGAAAAGGCCCCGCGCCCAGTCGCTCCCTCAGGGCCGCCGCGGGCTGAGGGGAGACGTTCTCCCATCGCAGCACCTTCTCTGGGATCGCCAGCAGGCCCCGAGTCCCTGGGCTTGACGACGTAACAACAGGGTTAGACGGGATTTTGGGGCGGAATCGTTCCCTGTGAGGGTGGGGAGGCCCTGGAGTAGAATTCCCAGAGAAGCTGTGGCCGCCCCTGGATGCCTGGAGGTGTCCAAGGCCAGCTTGGAGCACCCTGGGATGTGGAAGGTGTCACTGCCCGTGGATCCCGGGTGGTTTTTATGGTTTCTCCCAACCCAAACAATCCTGTGATTCCGTGATTTACCAGATCGGGAATTTAAAGTCAGGTTCATCTTACAAGTATAAAAGCACAACGCACCAGCAAGACAAAGCAAATTGCAGAAATCTCTGGAAAAACCGTTCCCTGTGTCTTTTTCTTTTTTATTGTTGGTTATAAGGGAAAAAAAAAAAAAAAAAAAAGTTGCAGCCTGTATTTTTTAAATAAATCAAAATTTCTGGTTTGAAGATATTATTTGTATTGATTCTCACCCAATGGTCCTATATTTTCCGGCTCTGCAGAAGGCTGGTTTGAGGCATTTTCCCCATTTATACTGAATATAAAATTATATTTCATAAAATCAATACCCATCACTTCTGCATCATAAAAAACTTTACTCCTGATGAGTTATTTTATAACCCCAAGGTCACGGCTATTGGAAGTTTTTAGTGCAGCCTGACAAATTCTCTGTGTTGACTCTGCACTACAGAATCTTTCATTTCTTCAATTAAACAGCTGAAAATGGATCCCACCTGTGCTCTCGTATTTATCGTGTCACAAAAATCCACGATAATTATCCCGTGCTGATGACAAACGGGATGCCAGGGAACTGACAGCCTGGGTGGGGTATTTTTTCTTTTTAGGTCACCTTTTGTACAGCGTGATCCATGGATCTAGCTTTGATGGTTTGATGTCTGAACGGAATATGGCATTTTTTTCCCCCTGTTGGTTCTGTTTTCATTATCTCAAGCTAATGAACAAGCAGAAGATAATGAGCCTGGTGATAGGATCCTGATCGAATGGGAAGGAGAACCTGGGCACTGGCAAAGGTACAAGCCTCACTCTTACAGCCATGACTGCAATGCACAACGGGGGGGGAAAAAAAATCCCAAAAATGAGATCTGTGTGTTTTCTACTGCTGCAGAAGGTGACAAATCAGGAGCACGGCCCAGGGGCTTGCAGGAGTTGAGCTGGTCCAGTATCTGGGCAAGGTTTTGGTGGCACACAGGCACCTGCTGCAGTGGAGCCTTGCAGAACCCATTTAAATCTGGGTTTTGCCCAGGTAGAGCCGCTTTTCTCCCACCGGCGCAAAGGGCAGGTGAAACCCGACTCTGCCGTGTCCCCTCCAGGCCTTTGTTCCATTTCAAAGCCACCGGAACAAGGGTGCTGTTGTGTCTCTCCTCGGCTCCCCATAATCACCGGCAGGGTTTGCTTTGTGCTCTGCTTCCACTCCGATTTTCAATGTACATTTGGAGGGGGGGTAAAAAGCGGCTTTTTACTTTCCCAGGATAGCTCCTGCTGGGAAGACGTTATCAGGGCCATCGTGACAGGATGCACAAAGGCAGGGGACAAAGTGAGACGGCGGTTCTTTCCCTCGGAGATGTCTGATTAGACGCTGAATTTCTGACTTGCAGATACGGAGCCAAGGGCTCCTTTGATGGGCGTACCTGTCTCAGGTGACACTGTGAATTCTGCCATTCATAAACACCTCAGGGACAGCCAGGGACTTCTGTGCTTACTGCAAACAAATAACACCTTTTTTTTTGTGTGTGCTTATAACTTACAAATGTCTAACCTGCCTTTATCCCAGTGATTAGCGATGCCAGCTGATTCTCCCAGTCAGGAATTTTTAATACAAACACTGGGGAGCATCTGCAAAAAATAAATGTTACTCAACTTGTATCCGAGCTTTCCTCCTCAGCTGACCTCGGAGTGGTCTCAAAGAGAAATCAGCATCGTTATCTCCCTTTGACAACTGGGAAAACAGAGGCGAGAGAAAAGCCAGAAGAGGCTTCCGAAAATCCTTGTGCCACAAAGAGCCATCTCCCCTGTCCAGCACCAGCCCCCGCGGGAGAGCAACGGCGTTAATTCAGTGTTTTTCTGATCTAGTGCTTGATCCCTGAAAGCTCCAAGTGATTTTTAACTCTCCAGCACTTCAGCGGCGCTTAGCACTCTGCCTGCGATTGGCAGAGCCTTCCCATACGCGGCTGCAAATTGCCCAGTCCCTGCTAATTAGGCCTTCGTGAATAGATTTATTTAAATTACACTCGTTGGCGTCGGCCAAGGAGTGCAAATGCCATTTGGTAATTCGATTTAGCAATTTGTTACGTGACCATCAGTACATTTTGCGTTCAGGGGAAGAAGGTCCAGCGCTAGCAGGGACATTTCAGAAATCACTTCCAAAACCAGAGCAATATAAAAATGTTTGCTCTGTGCATTTTCCACTGCCCGCAGCGTTTACTGAGAGGGCTCATTGAATATTTATACATCCTTAGGACCCAAAGAATTGGTGAAACGGAGAGGGCAGACGTGTAATTTTATGTAATTGGCCTGACTGAAAGCATGAAAAGCAACAAATTCTTGCAGGTACTCAGTGGTTTTGGCTGATACCTGAACCGGCAGAGCCTCGGGAGCGCTGATGGGATAACGATGGACATCTTCAGCAGCAGCAGTGCAGGTGCTGATGCAGCCAACAGGTGCTCAGTGTGTGTTCGGGGATACTTCATCTAGAATTCTCCCAGTCTTTGTTCAGCTCTCACTGCAGCCTGCTTCTCCCCCAGCACCGGAACCATCCCAGTGCCGTTTCCGTGGGATTTCCTCTCTCTGAGCAGCACCACCACCACCGCCTGCAGCATGGAAAAACACAACAACCCAGAGCCTTATTGTAAAATTGACGTGACCCGTGGCTGGTTCCCGTCTCATCTGGGTTAATTCTGCCTTCTTGGGGCCAGGGAAGATGCCAAGACCTGAGGCTGGTGGTGCACGTGGCAGCAGCACCAGCCTGCAGGGAGCTCAGCCCCTGGTATGGGAGTGCCAACAGCTCTCTCTGCGCAAGAAAAGCTCCATTTCTGGCAAAAACAAAAACAAAAAGCTTTTTTTTTCTAGGTGTAAACCTCTGTGGGCCATGTATCTGCTCTTCCCCATGGGCAGGAAGGGAATGGCATTGCCAGCGCTGGAGCCTGGCACGGCATGGCTGCTCTCCCTCCCAGGCAGTGTCTGGGTTCCTGCTCGTCAGCCAGCTCAGTTCCTCATGATTTCATCACTAATTAATCCCTCCTGCAGCAGTGGTGGAGCTGGAATGTCACGGAAAGGATGCGGCACAGCCTGGAGAGGACCAGGGGCCATCGGCACCAGCCCCTGCACCAAAATCAGCTCGTCTCAGGTGCCAGGGCAGGGTGACAGCCCAGCAGAAACCCCACAGCTGAGACATGAGACTGCTGGATCATCACTAAGCAGTCAGTTTATCTTCAGCGAATAATTAGCAAATAAACCCGTCCCAGAACTAACCTGTGTAGTTCTCTTACCAAAAAAGCAGAATAAGATGGCCATGTAGGAACTCACTGCTTGAAAGCACTGCCACAAAGCTTTTTTCTTCCATTTTTTCGCTTTCTTGAAGCTCAGGCTTTGATTGCCCAAGATTTAAAGCCCTCAGTCTGCTGTTTAACTTGACTGAGACTACAGAAATTTAAAATTCTTCCTTTTAGAGCCTTCAGGCTATAAAGAATAACTTTTCCTGCACATAATTCCAAAATAATGTGAGCTCAGTGAAATGACTTGGATTTTCATCACTTTCCCCAAGACCAGAATTTCCTCCTCCCTCTCTGAGCAAACAAGTGATGAATATTTTCCAACAAAACATCATGAATTAAACACACAACAATTAAAAATAGTTTTAGTGACAGCTCCCTGACACAGAGGAAGAATGCGTTGAGGGGGGAAGAAAAGAAGATATTTAGCATTGTTGGCTGCTATTCAGACACTTCCAGCCGTTCAAATCCATGAAACCAACCCCAAATTATATCTGGATTTCAGCTGGAGACACACGAGACTGAGCAGTACCAATTAGGACATATGGGACGAGCATCTCCCAGTGACAATAATGGGAAAAACCCTTCCAACCTCCAGTTGCTCCAATTTCCAACCAAACCTAAAACACGAGAAGTTCACAAGGAGGAAAACTTAGGATATAATTCCCAAAGACATATGGGGTGGCTGTAAAAGAAAACTGGGATCTTAGAGTAAATCAATTTTTTTTTTTTCCCCCTCACTGCAGAATTCAGTGAAGAGATCACCGGAGAAATCCAAAGGGCCCATCCAAGCTAAACTTTCCAGCGCAAATCCACCTTTGATCTCCTGGCTGAGCGTTTGGCCCTGGCCTGGTGGTGGCGGGGCTCCCACCGCCTCCGAGAGCCAGGACTGCATCCAGCCCTTCCGAGGGAATGGTGTGTCAACATTTCCACAGCCCTCCTGGCTGCCTGGCAGGCAGCTCGTTAGAAAACTCCTGCGGACCCACGCTGACATTTGGAGGGTTTATCCATTAGGAAAACAAAACCTCCCCTCAAAGCCTGTTCAAAGTGCAAAGGTACGAGAGTTGATCAAACCAGGACTGGATCACGGAATTCTCCCTTAAGAAAATGAACACTAGAGGTCAATCTAACAACTTGTCCCGGAAATATATATCCCTGGAATAAAATATTACAGACTGCTGCGTGCTGTACAGCTCTAACTACCTCCAGACCCACTAGCTCAGCCCCCATCTAACAAGGGTTTCCTCTGTTCCTTTGGATTTGCTCTTGTCTCGCTCTCCATTAGCGTTTCCTCTCTGGAGCTCTCCCGTACGGTCGCTGTCCCTGAGTCACGGGGCTCCCTGATGCACTGAACTCCTTGTTTGCGGAAGGAAAGGGGGAATTGGCCTCGTGTGAGGAGGCTGGAGGCCACATGTGGCCCTGACGGAGTTCCAGAGCAGCTCGAGTTCGATTAAGGATCAAGGCAGGAGCAGAGGAGCAGCCGGCACCATGCAGGTGAAAACCCCTCCAGTTCAGGATCCCATCCCATGGATAAATCATGGAATGGTTTGGGTTGGAAGGGACCTTAAAGCTCACAAAGTTGCAGCCCTCCTGCCACAGGCAGGGACACAAATTGCTCCAAGCCCTGTCCAGCCTGGCCTTGGACACTTTCAGGGATGGGCAGCCACAAACCCATGGTTTGAAAGGGGCAGCAGGGAACGGGGCTGGGATGCAAGGGATGGGTTTGGGACTTCCAGACTTCAAGTCTGATTCCCTTCCAATGCACCTCCCATCTAACAGCAGCAGAGTGACTTCATTCCTGCACCTCACGCTTCCCTCTTCCCATCTCCCATGCTCAGGTTCTGGAGGACCTTGAGACTACAAACTCCCACAGACTCTTTATGCTTAAAATCAGGTTTTGGTTGGGCTTTTTTTACTTTACTGTTCCAAAATGCCCAATATTCCAATTCCAGTGAGTTTGTTCCTCTTCCTTCCCTTCTCTTATCACCAGAAATAAGACTCAGCCCTGCCAGCCTGTTTCAGCCTCCCCACTGCCACCTTCCTCAGCAAGTCCCAAACTCCCCTCCACAAACCTCCTGCCTGAGACAGACTCGATGGAGCACAGGAAGCTGCCTCCACTGGGAAAGCCAAGGGTGATCCAAGGCACAAAAGTCAAGCCAGATGAAAGCTCAGACCCAGCAGAGAGCGAGTTTAAGCACAAGATTTCTGCCAGGGAGTCACTCGTGCGCTGCTCCCCGAGCTCGTGTGCGAGCTCTCCGCTGAAATCGCGGCTCTTTCTGCTCACAGGCGGATCCCTACAACCCCGAGGAGCAACATTTATTCACACACAGGGGCTCTGTGCGGCGGGGCTGCCAAGCCCTGGCCCTGGCTGAGCTTTTCGTGAGCGAGCAGCTCCATATGGCAGCGCCGGCTCCTCACTCAGCAGCTCGCCTGCTGCCAGCTCCTCTCGGTGCAAAGCGGCCCCGCGCAGCAGAAATGTTCCAGCTCCACCTTCGCGTTGCGATTACCTTTCCAAACCTGCCAGATGAATCCCTTAGAATTCTTCCAGGGAGTTTCTCGCCGCCTGGATGAGCGCAGCGGTGCCGGCTGCAGCCGGCGACGCTTCCCCGGGGCTGCAGCCAAGTTCATCCCCAGGTGGAAGAGTCTGCCAGGACGAATCCAGAGGGTGCCCAGCTCCTCGGAGCCCAGGCTGCCACAGAGGTGATGGAAATGCCTCGTTTTAAAGCAACCTGGCCCTAACACAGAGCTGAAGCTTCTGCAGAGACACCTCTGAGCCCTTCCCAGATAACGCAGGCACAGGAGAGATTGGGGAGGGGTACGAACATGGCCAGGACAGCAGTGGACACCTTGTGCCTCTGGTGTGCACTAACACCTTCTCTTCAAGGCGTAAAAACTGGGCAGAGCTGAACAGGAAACCTCCATTTTTGGGGCACTCTACGCCTCACCAAGCGGTTTTTCACCTATTAAAATGCAAAAGATGCAATCCCTTGGCCACAGGAGCTCCCCTTCCCAGCACCCCCATTCATCCCCCTGGGAGGTGGTTCCCCCAAAAGCTGACTGCCCACAGGCCCTTCCCAAGGACCAGGAGCAGCCCAGCCCCCAGCGCCAGCACCCGATGGCTCTGGGCGTACAGCAAAGCCAGCAGTGTCGCCAGAGGGGTGAAATCCACAGAAATACCTCGGCTGATGTGGCCTGAGCCCAGGCAGGGCCACACTCCACCCGAGATTAGCGGGGAGCCCACTTTCATTTTATGGATCCATTCAGCCTCAGCCCTGCCGTGGCACGTGCAGTTCCTGCCAAATCAATATCTGCGTCTTCCTGGTGGATAATTGTGTCAGTGGGACGTTAATGGGGCACAGAGCTCGTGGTGTTGAGGCTTTTTTTTTTTTTCTTTCTTTTTTCTCTTTTTTTTTTTGTCAACGAAGCAAAGTCATTCGTTTTCCTTCCCCCCTTCCCCCCCTCCGCCAGCCTTCCCAAATGCACAAAATGGGCTCCAGACCCACCTCCTACAAGGAAATGAGAACCAGCCCCGGAGGATCACCCAGCAAGAAGCCTCTGTTCGGAGATCTGACGCCTCTTCAAAGCCAGGGGAGCAAATGTGCTCCTACCTCCACTGATTTATGAGGAACGGCTGCGTCACCGATGCGGGGGGAACGCTTAAACGCTACCAGAGGGAAGGGAACGGAGCCCTGCCTGCCTGCTCTGAACAACCCCGCTCTTCAGGAGAGTTGGTTTTCATCTAATTAGACCTCTATTGCCTTTCAAAGGAAAACAAACAACCTGGAGACTGCAGCGCGTTGCTGCTGGAGGTTTCCCTGGCTAGGAAAATGAGCACCGGGGGTGGCACCGCCGATGGCCGGCGGGATGTGCCAAGGGGGGCTCTCAGATGGCACCAGCCGGCCTGGGACCGTGTCCTCACGCACGGGGAGATGTGGGCAAAGCAGGTGGCTCCCCAGAAACAGCCACACTCCCCTCAGCTGGAGGCAGGAGCAAAGCCAGAGGCACCTGCATCCCAGGAGAGGCAGGAGCAAGGCTGGAGCGAGGGACGCTTGGAAAAAAAAAAAAAACAGCCCAGGGGTGGTTTTTTTCCTTCCTTTCTGCGTTGAAAAATTCTGGGTGTAAATCGTCCCCTGCGTGTTTGGTTTTAATTTCTGCTGCTACCCCACTGTTATTTATGCTCTTGAAATATAACAGCAGGCACATGGAAGAGTGTGGGGATGGTGAAATACAGCCCAGCGCCCGGAGCGTTTATCGACCAACGCAGTAAATAATTCCAACCAGCACAACTCACCCAAGAGAGCAGGGCCGAGGATGAAGGCTGCCCATCTGCCGGGGCCCTTCCAGCGCTGCCAGACCTGCTCCAGAAATGCTCTTTTCCATCTAAAATGAAGCCAAGAAAGCCAAGTGCGGCTCCCAAGTGGGTCCTGGTGGCAGCTGTGTGCTGGGCTGGCAGGATGGCCAGTGCTGCTGGGACATTCCTGCGGACACCTGTGCCCACCACGGGATGCTCCCGGTTCATGCCAGGAGGAATTTAACGGAAAGGAGCTGCTCAGCTGCATCCAGGCTGGAGCAGAGGCACCCAGGGGACACAGCCGCACCAGGAGCTGGACCTCCACAGCACCCTGAGCGCTCCAGGAGGTCACTGCTTGAAATAAAAGCTCTCTGCAAGGACCTGACTTGTTTTGGTGGTTGAGGAGAAGGCAGCAGTAACAGCCCTGTGTAAGCAGTCACTCAATTAGCGTAGGTAATGTCTGTGGAATTTACTCAGCATCTGAATTCTTGCTTTTTTTCCAGGGGAAAGGCCAAAGAGGGGACTCTACATGATGCTTCCATACAGAGCTGGATCTCTCAGCCGTCCCAAGGATTTCCCTGGATGATTTCCCTGTCCTGCAGCACAGAGAGCCCTGGAAAGCCCAGCACGAGGCTGGACAGATTTAGTGCTGCTACATTGGGACTCATTTATCTTCCCTCCGAGGTGAACCCACACTGTCCTCAAGGACAGGAGCTTAACAAGCAGAGAGGAAGATCTGAACCAGATCTTGACCCGATCTCAATCACGCAGCAGATTTATGCCAATGTCCTGGCTCGTTCCCAGCTCCCTCTGCCCCCAGCAGAGCTCATCCCAGCAGCCCAGAGCAGAGCCACAAAGGGACACCCACACTCAGATTCCATCCTGGGACACTCACACCGGGCGCTGCACCACTGAAGAGCCTCAGGGTAAAATAAAGCTCCTCAGGCAGGGCTGTGCCGCAGCAAACCCCGCCCCGGGTGTCCCAGAGCTGCCCATCCCTGCAGGGCACCAGGTTTAGGGGAGACCTCAGCACCACGGAGTACCTGTGGGTCTGCCTGGAACTCACAGCCAGCTCCTCTGGGCTCTGCTGCCAAAACATCACTGCCCAGAGGGGATAACCTTGCATCAAACTCCTGTGCCAGCCACAAAGCCGGGCAGGGGGAAGGCCCCCGAGCAGGGATCCCCGCAGATGCTGCAGTAACACCCCCAGTGCTGCTGCCAGCTCTGGCCCTGCTGGTGCCAGTTCATCCCAGGGCAGCATTTCTGAGCAGGGTGGTGCCCAGCGCAGCACAAAGGACACTTTCAGCACTTTGACCCGTGGGCAGTCACGATATCCCAACGGCCCCTCAGCAGGGAACAGCTCCTTTGGTTTAGCTGGAGCCTGAGACACCCCGGAAACCCGGGATCCCCAAATCCAGGCAGCATGAGGTGCCAGAGGCTCTGCCTCCAGCCAAGCCCCTCACTTTGCCTTTCCCCTTCCCAGGCCCCTCTTGCTCTGCAGGGAGACAGCAGCAGACACCCAGTGACCCCATTTCCAGCTCAGCGCCTGCTCCTTCCCACCGCCCAGGAGACTCTCCCAGCCCCGAAGGGTTGCAACACCTTCCACTCCCTGCAGAACATCCCAGCCCACCCCCGGGGCTGGGAGCAGGGCTCACCCCACACACCTGGAACTGGCAGGATGAGGGGGATCAGCCCTGCAGCGCTCCCCGGCACCCCAAAACCCCGCAGACCCCGGGCGCAGCCACTCCACCTTGGCTCGCTCCCCATGCAGGAGCCGCTTGCCAAGTCCAGACTTGGATCTAGCAACAGACTTTTGTGCTTTGGCTCATGGATCCTGCAAACAAGAGCTTTAATCACTGCTCGCTTTCATGCGCCGAGAGCCAAAATTGTCTTGTTAAGTACAGTAAGTGATCAGGACTCGCAGCACAGAACGTTTCAATGGCTGCTTGTGTGGGTAATTATTCCAGGCTTGCCTCTCTTCCCCTCTTGAGAAAAATTACGGAATGTGGAAATTATTGCGAAGCCTCTCCGGACTCGGGATGTTTTCCGGCGGTTATTTCAGCCCGTGCCTGGATTTTGCTGCCCAGCTGTGCCCCTTGCTGAGGGACGCCCATCCCCTGGCAGGCTGCTCCGGGATCTCGGGGATCACACCTTCCACAGGCAGGTTCACAGCTGGGATTCCTCAGGCAGAATAATCCCAGTACCTGTCCTAAAGGTAACAGGAGGCTCGGCCTGGTCTCCCCCTCCCTGAGCGCAGCACAGGCTTAGCAAACTTTGATTTAATTTGTTTTTCCCCTCATTTTCCCTGTGCATCCCTAAATGGAAGCGTGGATCCGTGCTTGGGACCCCAGCTGTGCCATGGCCCCAGGCAGGAGCTTTTCCCTCCCAGCCCTCTCTAATGTTACACTATTAAAGTTGCCTTTTGGCTTTTATTAGGATTTTTTTTTTTTTTTTTTCCCAGAGATAAAAGCAGGCTGTGGGAGCAGAGGGAGCCCCGGCAATATCCATGTCCTTGGAGCTGACAGAGTGGGGAACCTCAAGCTGGGAATGCTGTGGTGAGGCTGGGACCTGCAGAGGAGGAGGAAGAGGAGGAGGAGGATGGTGCTCAGCTGTGCAATCCCCAGCCCCAGCTTGGATGAAGGGAGCAGGAGAGCAAACTGCAGCGATGCTCCCTGCTCCAGTGGCCAGGGAATGCTTTTCTGGAAAACACTCTCAGCACACTTGGACCTGGCTTTGCATCACCTTCTCCTCTGCAAACGCAGCTGGAGGCTGAAACCTCAGCAGTTTTCAGGCACCAATAAATGTCCTGGTGAAACAGGGACAGCACCCCATAGCCCCCATCCCATGGGCAGCTCTGCTCTTGCCTCCAAGAAGATTTTGTACAGGGCAATTCCAGCATGGGACGGAGGAAGGAAGGGCTCTGGGAGGTTTGGGGTGAGCAGATAAAGCCAAAAGCCTTGGGCTAAGTCCCCGGGGAGTTCCAGCAGTAACACCTCAGGGCAGGTTTATGTGCACAGCAAATCCTGTCCCTCCAAAGCTCATTTCTGCAGGCTGATCCCAGCAGGAGGAGCAGGACAGAGGCACCAGCTGCAGAGGAGGTCTGGGTGCCCCATGGACCCCCAGCACCGGGTCCCAGGGTCCCACAGGAGCTCCTGCACTTGAGGGCAGCTTTGCCCTCAGAGCTCCCCACAGCCCAGGGCTGGTTCCTGTCACAAATATCCACCCCAGCCCCTGGATCAAACATTCCCAATGCAGCGTTTGGGTGCTGGGTGACACACGCTGTCCCCTCCAGCCCCTGGATCAAACATTCCCAATGCAGGGTTTGGGTGCTGGGTGACACACGCTGTCCCCTCCAGCCCCTGGTGGTGCCACCGGCACACTCCCCACCCCAACTACTCCAAGGACCAGAGAGCTGCGTTAAAGACATTTGGGTGCAGCAACCAGCATAGAAAAAAGAGCTTCTCCCCTGGGAGGGTGGGGGGCTCTCCTTGTCCTCTCCAGCAAGGCATGGACCCATTTTCCTCTGCCCCATTTTCCTCTGCCCCATTTTCTTCTGCCCCATTTTCCTCTGCCCCACTTTTCCAAAGGGGCGAGGGACCCGGACCCATCACACGCGCACAGGGCTGACAGGAAGGGAGTCACTCCCTCTAAACCACTCCAATATGGCAAGGCAATGCTAACCAGCTGGGAAAGCTCTTTAAAGGCCCTTAATTAAAGGCTGGCTGTTGCACAGGCCCCTTTCCCATCCCCACCAGGAGCGTTTCCCAGTTTCCCGGCCTCTCTCCCGCTGCCCTCCATCCCTCACACTTTCCTTCCCTCTGGCATCTGCCAGCAGCATGCTGCGGCTGCCAGGGGGGGTCTTCAGCAATCAGCCATCAGATGGAAGTTTAAACTCAGAGTAAAAGGAAGAGAAAAAAAAAAAAAAGGGAAAATTCCCTGGCTGATGATTTCCAGGCGTGGCTGCCAGAGCTGGGGCAGAGCTGGCTGTGCCAGCCTGATCCTTCCCAGCAGTGGGAGCATTGGCTTAGTGGTCTGCACCAGCCACATAAACTGGGAAAAATGGGGCTGGATCAGCCCTTACAGCTCCATTCTCTCCTCCAACGCCACCTGTGGCATCACCATGAGCCAGCCCCAAAGGCTCCGGCCATCCCCCTCCTCCTGCCCGTTCCCTGGGGAAGGAGCGCTGGTGGCAGTGCCCCATCCATGTGCCCCCTCTGCCCCATAGCCATGAGGGGTTTGCAGTTAGGGCCTGGGGCTCAGCTCCTGCCAGGAGAATCCTGCCAGAAAGGCATCCATTGATTCTTCCATGTGATATAAATTAATTAAGCGAGGCAACGCCTTTGCTGTTTCAAACCGGAGCGTAAGTTTGGCATTTGCACGTGACGGCTGCACAGAACCACGCTGCTGCAGCCCCAGACTCCACCCCGGCCCTGCAGCCCCCAAAACCAGCAGGGAGGATACCCCTGGCAGCAGCCCCCACTTAACCAGGCAGTGCCAGCCCCTGCACCCTGCAGAGCTGGGGGAAGTCCTGCAGGGAGCCTCCAGTGCCTCCTCCCAGCCCACGGGAGCCTGGCAGCACCAGCCTCAGCTGGGGAATGGGAATGGGACAGGTGTGGGCACACGCATGGCAGCAGGGAACGGGAGTGGGGACGGATGGGCATTTCCAGGGAAGAGCAGGAATTTCCCACTCTCCCTGTTAACAGGTTCTAAAGATTCAAGATGAAATGTGGGACTGAAAAATCAGCCGTGCTGCTCTCCTCATCTCCAGACCCACGCAAAAGCAGGGAAGTTTTAACTCCTTGCTTTTGGAGCTTTTTTTTTTTTTTTCCCCTTCCTTTCTTCCCTATTTTTGTTCTTTCCCTTCTGTCCTCCTAAATCTGGTGGAACAGAAAAAGGAGTAAATAAAAAAAAAAATTTGGAAAGCTCTTCCAGCCCTGCTCTTCCTGGCTTATGGAGTGGAATGGAGAGGGAGGCCCAGAGCACAGGAACCACAAAACTTTGGCTAGCTGGATTCTCAAAACGAAATTGGGTCTGGAAATGGAAACTCTGGTTAACTGAGACGGGGGATGAAAACTTTGTTTCATACTTGGCTGCAAAGCTGGATCTTCATCATCCTCCTGCTCTGGCATTTCCCCAGCTAACCTGGTGCTCCGGAGACATTTTTCCAGCTCCACGAGCACAGGGTGTTTTGCAGCTGCCCAAACTGCCTCTGCCCCAGAAAACACCAGCACAGCTCAGCATCCTCTCGTTATAACTTTATTCCCAGAGGTTTTGAGCAGGAAGATGCAGCAGTGACACCTGTCCCTGAGCCTCTGTGGGGGTTTCAGAGCAATTCCTCCCAGAGGAGCTGTGGCTGCCCCTGGATGATCCCTGGCAGTGCCCGAGGCCGGGTTGGAGCAGCCTGGGACGGTGGGAGGTGTCCCCGCCACGGCAGGCGTGGCACTGGATGGGCTTTGAGGTCACCATTCCAGGATTCCACCACCCTGGAGAATGAAATGTCCCGGAGGAGAAGAGCTCAGAGAGAACGCGGAATTGCAAGGAATCTCTGCTCGAGCTGAACCCCCCAGGACAGCGCGAGTGGGACAGGGCTGCTGTCACCATCCTGCTCCCGAACACTTTCTTTGGCAGCACATCGCTCCACTGGAGCTGCTGAAAGCCCCACGAACTCCTCCGAGATGGACTAAAGCCTGCGCTTGGCTCGGAGCAGGAGCCGGGAGATTTCATCCCCTTCCTACCAAAGCTGCTTTTATTGTCTTGATCTAATGAAGTGCAGACTTCACCTGGACAGAGCCGTGAGTGGCTCCTCTCGGAGGCAATGAATACAAATACTTGACCTCGTGAGCTGCGGGGCAGCAATTAGTTTAAGCAGGGGGTTTGTGTAACACTTCAAAAGTCTTAATCCGTGCGGTCAGCCCTGGCACGGTATTTGCCAGAACCCATTGAGTGCTCTTAATGAGTCTGCAAAGCGAGCTTTCAATACATTTTGGGTCGCTTCAGATGCTTTAAATGGCATAGTCTATATGGTATTGTGCGGCTTTAGAAAGGGCCGGGCTTTAAAAAAGTATGGTTCCCTTTCACAGGGCAGACAGAAACCATCTTTAGAGCCGGGACCCTTAACGTTTTGCATATCAATATGGCTGGGGCTGAATGCAGTCACTCAGCTGAGAAATAGGATCACTATCAGCGTTTCCAGGCTTTCACAGGCACTTGGGAAACTTTAAAGCCCTTCGTGGAGAATAATTTGGTCGAATGTCGTCGCTGGAAACAAAACCTAAACAAGCAGAGCGCAGTCCATCACGCGGAGCTGCCAGCGAGGCTGACAAGGGGCTCCAGCCGCTCCGACATCCCATCCCCGGTGGGGCGGCGGCCGGGGGTCACGGGCCTGGGGGGACACAGCTGGGGGACCCCACACTGGGTGTGGGGTGCTGAACTCATCCCGGTTCTGTTGGTTGATGGCCTGGGGTCACAGATCTGTGGGGACACGGCTGAGGAACCCACACTGGGCGTGGGGTGCTGAACCCACCCCAGTTCTGTTGGTTGATGGCCTGGGGTCACAGATCTGTGGGGACACAGCTGGGGGACCCCACACTGGGTGTGGGGTGCTGAACCCACCCCAGTTCTGTTGGTTGGTGGCTCGGGGTCACAGATCTGTGGGGACACGGCTGGGGGACCCACACTTGGTGTGGGGTGCTGAACCCACCCCAGTTCTGTTGGTTGATGGCCCAAGGTCACAGATCTGTGGGGACACGGCTGGGGGACCCACACTGGATGTGGGGTGCTGAACCCACCCCACCACTGTTGGTTGATGGCCCAAGGTCACAGATCTGTGGGGACACGGCTGAGGAACCCACACTGGGTGTGGGGTGCTGAATCCATCCCCACAAAGCTGCATCACTCCCGGGACTTTGGGATTTCAGCCCATCCCGGTTTCATCCCCTCTCGCTCTTCCTTGGCCATTTCCTGCTCTGTGCCGGTGACAAAGCCCCCGGGGGCTGTCACCTCCACCTCGGTGTCCCTCTCCACACAGACACCGGCAGCTGTTGGCATTTCCCTCCAGCATCACCTTAAGCCCGTCCCTGCTCGTGTCACCCGTCCCGGGAACGAACAGGAACGCGTCCAACCTCACCTGCAGCCTGGAGCGGGGCCCAGGAAACAAACCTCAGCTCCAGGGACACAGGGGAGGTGCCAGGAGCCGGGAGCAGGGAGAGCCGTGCGGGATAAAACACCGGCTGTGGGGCTGAAAGCGCCCCGGAGCGGGGAGGAGAAGGGACGGGGACTCTTGTACATCCCAGAATTGGAATCTGCTTCCCTCAGTGCTCGGGCAGCCAGGAGAGGAGGCAGCTCTGGGATGCAGGTTTGGGATGCTGCACGATGGAAGGAACCACAGCCAAAGCACATTTGCAAATAATGCAGGGCCGGAGGGCGCTCCAAAACTCGTAATTAGCTCATTAAAGAGACAAACACAAGTCACTAATAAGATCTTAGAGGTTAATTACATGTTTTCCCCGTCTCTAATTAAGGGAAAACTGGTTAGTAGAGATTAAAGTAATTTTTGCAGCCTCCCGTGATGACCCTCGGTGGCTGCAGATTTGAAAAACTATTGAGACGATTGAACTGAAAGGGCAGAGTTTGGGCAAATTGCGGAGAAGCTGGAATTTTCCTCCTAGGGGTTAGGAAGGCCCTGCTCTATCAGCTGGGCCTCTCAAGGAACAGGGGAAAGGTGATCCACCACTCCCAATAAACCAGGACCCGGCATTTATTCCGAACTGCTGCTGTTCATTGTTCTGCTCAGCTGGGAAATCCCTACGGACTCTTTTCCGTGCACAAAATATCTCCAGGATTGGGATGTGCTGCCCAGCTGTCCCCTGGCCACCAAGGTTCAGCAAAACCCCACTGGCTGCCTGCCCCAGAAGTTCCAAAGGTTTTATCCTGGATGGTGGATCCATGATCCCCACGCTCCCACCCGGAACGCTCCCAGTTAATGGAGATCAGCAAGGTTTATATGGAAGAATATTTTAATCTGGTCAGCGAGGGGACAGGGCTCATCTGTGGTTTTATTTCTTAAATATTTCTCTCTACTCCAGAAAAGTCCATTTCTTGCCAGAAAAGGTCCGATATAAATTAGAACGAAGGGAGGAGGGTGCTGGTGGGGCGGCCACGGGCATCCCTGGACCACGATGACCACGGGCATCCCTGGACAACAGTGACCACGAGTGTCCCTGGACCACGATGACCAGGGGCATCCCTGGACCACGATGACCACGGGCATCCCTGGACAACAGTGACCATGAGTGTCCCTGGACCACGATGACCAGGGGCATCCCTGGACCACGATGACCACGGGCATCCCTGGACAACAGTGACCACGAGTGTCCCAGGACCACGATGACCACGGGCATCCCTGGACCACGATGACCACGGGCATCCCTGGACAACAGTGACCATGAGTGTCCCTGGACCATGATGACCACGGGCATCCCTGGACCACGATGACCACGGGCATCCCTGGACAACAGTGACCACCAGTGTCCCTGGACAACAGTGACCATGAGTGTCCCTGGACAACAGTGACCACCAGTGTCCCTGGACCACGATGACCACGAGCATCCCCGGACCGCAGTCCTGGCAGCCCAGGTGCCAGCCCGGCAGCTTGCCCTGGGGATGGGCTCAGTCCCACCCGAAATCCTGCCCTGTCATCTGATAAAACTTCATGTTGAAGGGTCTGTAGAACTCCCGCAGGCGCTGCACCACCTGCCCGTCGATTTTGGGGTGCGGCCGCCCCTTGGATTTCCCCAGGCAGCGGGGTTTGCTCCCCGCCTCCGGCTTCTTCAGGCAGGGAAAGCCCTTGGTCTCATTAAAATAGAAATGTCTGTCCGTCACCACCCTCTGGAGCCCCAGGAAGTCCTGGACACGGCCCATCTCCCCGGCGGGGTCGCTGACCAGCCTCTCGCCGCTGACAAAGAGGAATTTGGAGAGCGGGAAGTACTGCAGCCAATTATCCAGGTGCTTGGCGTAGATCCCGATCCTCACCGCGCTCCAGCTCGTGTCGATCAGCCCCGTGCTGAGGTTTTTGAAGGCCAGGGCCTGGAAGCTGGGGATGGAGGGGTTTTTGGAGAGGGTCTGCGTGTAGTCCGAGATGGCGCGGGTGACGGGGTCGCGCACCACCACGATCAGCTTGGTGTCCCGGGACATGTTGAAGATGCGCCGCGGGGCCTCCTTGGTGACAAAGTAGCTGGGAGTCTTCTCCATGGTGATCTGTCCCTCCAGGGTCCGTGGCATCAGGCTCCTGAGGAGAGAGGGACACGGTCAGGCCTCAGCTGCTCCCACCTGATGTCACACCGGGCCAGAAATGCTCCGGGGGTTCCCCCAGCACAGCCACATCTCCCCTGTCCCTCCTGCCCCGCCTTGTCACCTCCTCATCTTCAAAACCCCTCCCGGGAGCCGCAGTGCTCCAGCCTCTCTGCCCGCCTCGGCATTCCCTGGGAAGCAGCTCCCTGTCGCTCTGCCCCCCCGGCAAGGCTGCTGTTCCCCCCTGGAATTCCGCCAGAACCCCTTCCCAGCCCTGGAAATCCCTCCTGCCTTTCTCCTCCCGCCACTTCCAGCGGGTGATGGGCATCTCAACACAAACATTTAGGGACGGGGCTGGTTTTCATCCCCGCCTCATGTCCCGGGGATTTCAGCTCGCCCCCTGGGATTGCAGAGGAAAATCCCATCACGGGGGTGATGCCCAAGCACCAGCTGGGGACGGAGATGCCCACCAAGGCTCCCTCCTCCTCCGCCTCCAGACAGGGAGCAGTTAAAGCCAGAAAAAAAGACTGTTTCCTTTTCAAAAGAAAGGCAGAAAAACCCCGAGGGCCCAGCCATTGTGCTGGGTAAAATTCACTGCTCCGATTGTTCCCTCGCGCACTTTAATGAGGCATTAATTGCCGCAGAAATTACCCAGCCGTGTCACCCCGTGTGACAGAACGGGTCCTGCCTGCCACCAGCGCAGGCACCTGCCCCGCGCGTCCTCCTCTCCCACCTCCGAGAAGAAACACAAAATCCTGGAATGCTTGGGAAGGGACCTCACGGATCATCCGGTGCCACCCCCTGCCAGGGGCAGGGACGTCTCCCACCACCCCAGGGTGCTCCCAGCCCCCATGTCCAGCCTGGCCTGGGACCTTTCCAGCCGCAGATTCTCTGGGAATTCCATCCCAGGGCTCGGGTTTGAGCCTGGCAGGGAGCCGGGTCCCCGCGGCGGCTGGGGACAGGGACAGGGCTGAGCCACGGCTCTGCCCAGCAGCAGCTGCTCCTGATGTCATGGGAAAAGTTTGAGGTTTCTGGGATTTTTTCCCCTGGACTCAGGAAAGAACACTTTATTAAAAGCATTTGCGAGCGACGCGGGGCCCCCGCTGCTCCCTGCCACAGGCAAGAGGCAGAAGCCATTCGTGGCTTTTTCCCCCCACACTTTTATTTTGATTTTTTCAGGCAGTGCCAGCGTTTTTAGAGCCATCTCCCGTCCCTCGTGCCCTCACCTGGCAGCCTCTGCTCGACACCAGTGGGATGCTCTCCAAGGATCCATGGATCCCAGAGCAGCCACGGGGGATTTTTCCCATCCTTTCCAGCACTTTCCCCCCCACCCCAAATCACTGCACTTATCAGAGGCTCAGATCCCTCCCTGTGCTGGTCCAGAGCCAAGGAAAAGCCAAGGGATCTGGATTCCCTGGGAGCACACCACCGCTCCACCCTCCTGCCGGCGCTTCCCGGCCAGCCAAGCATCCTTGACTTTCATTCCATCCAGGAAATGCCACAGGCTTTTCCAGGCTGCTTCACCAGCTCCTCCTGGCAGCTCCCTGCGGTGTTTCCCTGGATGCCTGCAGGATTCCTGAACGGTTCCTTCCTCATCCTCATCCTCATCCTCATCCTCATCCTCACCCAACCCTCTCAGCAAACCTGGCCTGGGGGTCTGAACCAGCCCAGCTCCCGCTGGTCATAAATTGTTTATTACCAACAGCAAACGCTGGGAATGGGAGACCCTGGAGAGCCCACGTCAAACCACAGCCGGGCCCTGGACACCTCTCCAGCCCCTCTGGAAAACCTCTCTCATCCCTCCCTTCCTCCTGAGAGCGACACCGAGGCCAGGCTGAGCCCCCACACCATCCACAGCTTAATGACGATGCAATTAACACGAGTTTTAATAAAAGCCCGTGACGGGCTTTGACGGGGTGCAGGGACCTTCAGTGCCCGAAGTGCCCCACCCCAGGGACATCCCGGGATCCCTTTGGGAACAGCTCCCAAGCATTAATTGCGCAAGCCCCTCCTCAGCAGCCCAAGCATTTCCAGCTCCTCGATAATTAAGCATTTCACGTTTTCATTAACGCCCTAACACTTTCCCCTAAATTACCCCGGTTAATTATTGATAACGCCCAGCTCCCTCCAGATCTGGCTTCGACTGGCAAAGAGCAGGGCCAGGCTTTGTTACGCTCTGCTTTAGCCCGAACATTAGGAACTTTAATTAAATTTACAGTTAATTCTTGTTGACCTTGAGGCAGCAGCGTGGGAATGCCAAGCAGTGCCTGCAGGTACAGGACACGGCACTGGGGAGCCTTGGAAGGAATTGGGATTTCCAGAGGAGGGATAAAACCCTTTTACCTCTCTATGAAGCTGATAATTTTTTGTTTTGTTTTGTTTTTAATTAATAAAACAACTGGCAGTTGAGGGGCATCAGAGCAGGGGTTTCCTACCTGGAGACATTCAACACATGAAAATGCTTCCTCGGTTAAGGTGACACACAGTAAATTACAGCAGATAAAATGATGATAAAAATGCAGAAAGCTGCATTAAATGGTGATTAACAGCCACAGCAGGCAGGGAATCAAAGCAGGCTTCAAAAACTGGGCCAGCATAACTTTGCCGAGTTAATTGGTTCACGATTCCTGACGGTTTTTGGAGCTGAACTCCTCCCAGCACCGAGCTGAGAGATCAGGGGATGCACTCTCAGGAGATAAAAAAATCTCCAGCCCAAAGCATCCCTGAGTTATCAGCCAGGGCAGCTCCAGGAAGAAAACGAACTCTGTCCCTGCCCAAAGCTGGAGAGCGGGACAGGCTCTGCCCACAACCCATCCCCTGCAACGCCAGGCGGGAATTCCACATGGGCACAGCTCCAGTCTGTGCTGGGAGCGACCTGGGGAGCACAAAACCCCAGCTCAGCCACGGGGGAAGGGATGGGTGCTGTGGGGTCAGGATAATGGGTGCTGTGGGGTCAGGATAATGGGTGCTGTGGGGTCAGGGAGATGGGTGCTGTGGGGTCAGGATAATGGGTGCTGTGGGGTTGGGATAATGGGTGCTGTGGGGTCAGGATGATGGGTGCTGTGGGGTTGGGATAATGGGTGCCGTGGGGTCGGGATGATGGGTGCTGTGGGGTCAGGGAGATGGGTGCTGTGGGGTCAGGATGATGGGTGCTGTGGGGTTGGGATAATGGGTGCCGTGGGGTCGGGATGATGGGTGCTGTGGGGTCAGGGAGATGGGTGCTGTGGGGTCAGGATAATGGGTGCTGTGGGGTCAGGATAATGGGTGCTGTGGGGTCAGGATGATGGGTGCTGTGGGGTTGGGATAATGGGTGCCGTGGGGTCGGGATGATGGGTGCTGTGGGGTCAGGGAGATGGGTGCTGTGGGGTCAGGATAATGGGTGCTGTGGGGTCAGGATAATGGGTGCTGTGGGGTCAGGATGATGGGTGCTGTGGGGTCAGGATGATGGGTGCTGTGGGGTCAGGATAATGGGTGCTGTGGGGTTGGGATAATGGGTGCTGTGGGGTCAGGATGATGGGTGCTGTGGGGTCAGGATGATGGGTGCTGTGGGGTCAGGATAATGGGTGCTGTGGGGTCAGGGAGATGGGTGCTGTGGGGTCAGGGAGATGGGTGCCGTGGGGTCAGGGCTTGCAGGTTCTATGTTATCACCAAAATGAGATAAAAAGAGGATAAAACCCCTCTCCATCACTATTTCTAAAAAATGAGCCCTGACAAAAAATCCAGGACAAAAGGAGTGAAAGGCCGGAGGGGGAACACGGCTGGGAGCTTTCTGCAGGGCAAAGGAAGTGACACCGAGATGGGCCTGGGGACACTGGGGACGAAACCAGATCAGCGTGGTGACAGCTCTGCCAGCCCCCGGCTGGACAGGGGACAGGGGACACCCCGGGGCTCCAGGGGACACCCCGGGGCTCCAGGGAAGGATGAACTGTGAAGGATGAACTGGGGGGGATGAACTGGGATGGGATGAACTGGGAGGGATGAGCTGGGAAGGATGAACTGGGAGGGATGAACTGGGAAGGTTGAACTGGGATTGGATGAACTGGGATTGGATGAACTGGGATGGGATGAACTGGGAAGGTTGAACTGGGATGGGATGAACTGGGAAGGATGAACTGGGATTGGATGAACTGGGATTGGATGAACTGGGATGGGATGAACTGGGAAGGTTGAACTGGGATGGGATGAACTGGGAAGGATGAACTGGGATTGGATGAACTGGGATTGGATGAACTGGGATGGGATGAACTGGGAAGGATGAACTGGGATTGGATGAACTGGGAGTGATGAACTCCCCGAGCCACCCGGGACCAAATTAGCCCTCGTTCCTTTTTATCCTAATTACCGTGCCGCTCCCCCTCGCCTTCGGCAGGTCCTGCCGCTGCCCCCCAGCCCCCCCAGCGCTCCCCATCCCCGAGCTGCCTCCATTATTTTTGATTCTTTCACCAATTCAAAAACGTGCAAATGAGGCCGCGGCTTTCCCAATCAGGCCTGGCCGGGAGCTAATTGGCTTTAAGCAGGGAGACCCGAATATGCTAATGAGGGTGGTAACAAGGCTGCGCTGCGCCTGGAAGGGGAGCCAAGCCCTGGGCTCCACCACGGGCTGACTGAGACCCGTCAATTAACAAGCAGGCAGATAATTTATTAATGCCCCTTTGCGCCCCTCTGCCCTTTGCTCCTAATTACGGGTTGATACATGGAACGGTGAGGGGGTTTGGCGGGTCGTGCTCCCAGCTGGAGCATCCCCAGGGGCTCCTCCTGCCCCCCCAGAAGCTCCAAATTCCCCCCTGGCCCCACGGCTGGGGGGTCTGCAGCCCACACAAAGCACCCCAGAGCTCTAGCACCGCCCCACCACAGGGGATGAGGTCCCTGGGTTGGGGTTCGGGTGGACAAACAGCCGAGGAGGAGGAAGAGGAGGAGGAGGAAAATGCGCTGCATTGTGCCAGTCCCTGGAGGATCTGAGCCCCCAGATCCTCCCCGAGGGGCTGCAGAGCTGTGGGGAGGCAGCGCCGGGGTCTGTGGGGGGCTCTGGGAAGGGCTGGGAGCCACGGAGGTTTGGGTTGGGTTGGGTTGGGTTGGGTTGGGTTGGGTTGATTTGGGTTGGGTTGGGTTGGTTTGGGTTGATTTGGGTTGGGTTGGGTTGGTTGGTTTGGGTTGGTTTGGGTTGGGTTGGTTTGGGTTGGGTTGGGTTGATTTGGTTTGGTTTCCTTTGGGTTGGTTTGGTTTGGGTTTGGTTTCCTTTGGATTGGTTTGGTTTGGGTTGGTTTGGGTTGGGTTGGGTTGATTTGGTTTGGTTTCCTTTGGGTTGGTTTGGGTTGGGTTGGTTGGGTTTGGGTTGGTTTGGTTTGGTTTGGTTTGGGTTGGTTTGGTTTGGGTTGGGTTGATTTGGTTTGGTTTCCTTTGGGTTGGTTTGGGTTGGGTTGGTTGGGTTTGGGTTGGTTTGGTTTGGTTTGGTTTGGGTTGGTTTGGTTTGGGTTGGGTTGATTTGGTTTGGTTTCCTTTGGGTTGGTTTGGATTGGGTTGGGTTGGGTTTGGGTTGGTTTGGATTGGGTTGGGTTGATTTGGTTTGGTTTGGTTTGGGTTGGTTTGGTTTGGGTTGGTTTGGGTTTGGCTTGGTTTGGGTTGGTTGGGTTTGTGTTGGTTTGGTTTGGGTTGGGTTGATTTGGTTTGGTTTCCTTTGGTTTGGGTTGGTTTGGGTTGGGTTGGGTTGATTTGGTTTGGTTTCCTTTGGGTTGGTTTGGTTTGGGTTGGTTTGGGTTGGGTTGGGTTGATTTGGTTTGGTTTCCTTTGGGTTGGTTTGGTTTGGACATCCCGATCCGGAGTTGGGAGCGAAGGCAAGGGGAGAAGCTGCAGCCATCATTTGCGTTTCAGTCACCCCACACCCCGTTCTAAACGCCCCCCGGGCCCGGCGCTGGCAAACGCCGCCGCTTTTCCCATCCCGGGAGGCTCCCGAGCCCTCGGTGGCCCGGGTCTCCTGGCAGGAAGGTATGGAAAAGGCCGTGTGCCCGCACGCCCAGGGGTCCCACTGCCCAGAATTTCCATCGCGTTCCCGTGGCCATCCCGCCCATGTGGATGGCCAGAGGCTGCCATCCTGGGCAGCTCCAGGCCCTGGAGGGGGTTTTCCTGGCGTGGTTTTTCCAGCCGGGTCGTTAGGGTGAAAAGTGGATTATGGAGAGCAGGAATCAGCCTCAGTCAGGGCACAGCTCCTTCCCTGCACTCGTTGGTCCCTTAATGGGGTTTGGGATGACCCCTCCTCACTCTTCTCCACTGGGGAGCAGTTACAATATGTGGGGTCACCCCAAAAATGCCTCCTGAACTCCCCAGGGACACTGCCAGGACCCCCCCACAGCCAGCACCGCTGGGCCTGCCCCTGATGGGGTCCAAAAAGGGCACCCAGGGACAACTGGAGCACCCAGGGATGACTCCTGCCTGATGGAACCCTAAAAGAGCGCCCAGGGACTCCTCTTGGAGCACTCAGGGACTCCTGGAGCACCCAGGGACTCCTCTTGGAGCACTCAGGGACTCCTCTTGGAGCACTCAGGGACTCCTTTTCCTGATGGATTTTGAATAACTGTGAGTGAAAATGCAGCTCAAGCCACTGCTTGGGTGAAAACAGGTAGGAAAGAGAACAGCTCCATGAATACCCAAAAACCCCTCAGAAAATGGGGGCTGGCACATTCCCAACCATGTTTGGGGCACCCAATCCCCAAAAAACCCTCAGAAAATGGGGGCTGGCACATTCCCAACCATGTTTGGGGCACCCAATCCCCAAAAAACCCTCAGAAAATGGGGGCTGGCACATTCCCAACCATGTTTGGGGCACCCAATCCCCAAAAATCCCTCAGAAAATGGGGGCTGGCACATTCCCAACCATGTTTGGGGCACTCAATCCCCAAAAACCCCTCAGAAAATGGGGGCTGGCACATTCCCAACCAGGTTTGGGGCACTCAATCCCCAAAACCTCCTCAGAAAACAGGCTCTGGAAGGTGCCCAGCTTGGTGGGGCACAGAATCCCCAAAACCCCTTTGAGACACGGCGGCTGGGGGCTGGCACGCGCCCAGCCTGGTGTGACCCCGGTGCCCAGCGAGGACGGGGCTGCCATCCCAGCTCCCCATCCCTCTGGAATGGAGCCCCTGGGCGCGGCAGCAATCAGGAATCTCCTGTCCCCGGTGTCCCTTTGATTCCCGGCCAGGGGACAGCCCGTGGCAGGTGTCCCGCCTGTGACCCGGGTCAGTCGAGGGCTCTGATCTCCAAATGACCCTTCCCGGCAGTGCCCGTGCGTCCCGAGCTCAAACAGCTTGCAGATGAAGGAGCAACAGACTGGAGATGATTTATTCAGGAATTAAAGGTTCAGTACCCCTTTTAAAGGCTGCGCCTCGGCACTGTCAGCCTTCATTGCACACAATTAAAGGGCTTGGCTGCCCCGGCCCCCCGCTCCTGCCTTCCAGGGGAAGGAAATCAAACAAAACCAACCCCCCCCGAACGCCCCGGGGGGATCGTGCTGGAGGATTCGGGAACTCGGGGCAGGAGCAGCCCCGAGATCCAGCCTGGGAAGCTGCTCCGGCTCCGGGCTGTGCTCGGGGTGGGGGATGGAGCGCTTGGGTTTGGTCCCGTTCACAGGAGGGGATGCTCGGGGCTGGAGCCCTCGTGGCTGCCGGTGCAAAGGCTGTTGCTGCAGCTGGAGAGGATTTATCCCTCATCCTGGTTATCCCCCATCCCGGTTATTCCTCATCCTGGTTATCCTTCATCCTGGTTATCCCTCACCCTGGTTATCCCTCATCCCGGTTATTCATCATCCTGGTTATCCTTCATCCTGGTTATCCCTCACCCTGGTTATCCCTCATCCCGGTTATTCATCATCCTGGTTATCCCTTCTGGTTATCCCCCATCCTGGTTATCCCTCATCCTGGTTATCCCCCATCCTGGTTATCCTTCATCCTGGTTATCCCCCATCCTGGTTATCCCTCATCCTGGTTATCCCTCCTCCTCTTTTTCTCTTTCCTCCTGGTTATCCCCCATCTTGGTTATCCCTCCTGGTTATTCATCATCCTGGTTATCCCTTCCCCTGGTTATCCCTCATCCTCTTTATCTTTCCTCCTGGTTATCCCTCATCCTGGTTATTCCTCCTCCTGGTTATCCCTTCTCCTCTTTACCCCTCCCTCTCTTTATCCCTCCCCCTGTTTTATCCCTCTGGAGCAAACTCGGCCCCTCCAGCACCTCCTGTGCGCTGAAGGCGCTGCAAATTCCAGCCGAATTCCAAGCCAGGCTCCAGCTCCCCTGTCCCACCCGGGCAGGGAGGTCGGGATAAAACCCGGATCCTTCCCTTCCGAGCCGTGAGAGCCGCGGTGTTTGCGGGGAGCAGCTCCCGCGGGCTGGAGCAGCGGGAATTCAATGAAAAGCTTCCTTCCTCTTAGGGAAGAAAGGGAAGGAATCCGCTGGCGGCAGCGCTGGGATAATCCCTTTCCAAGGCAGTAAATTTTCCTGCGGCTCCCCCGGAAAGTAATCCGGCGGATTATTGCACCTTTCAGCGCAGGCAGCCTTTGAGCAGCCTCTCCCCTGGCCGTGGATCGGGTGCTTTGTGACCTGACCCGCTGTCTGAGCAGGGGGAAACACAAATTACCCTCCTCTGATCCCGCACTGCACACACTGCTGACAGATTTTATCCCCCTGCTGACTGGGGTCCTTGGGAGCGCCAATAAATAAGGGAAAAATGCTCTCGGAGCGGCTGGGGAGGGAAGGGGACACCACTAACCCTGATTGTCCCAAGGTTTCTTTTTTAAAAAAAATCAGAAAAAGAAAAAAAAAAAAGAAAAATCCCCTAGACCACGCCGTCTAAAGCCTTTGTTTTCAATTACAAATTTAAAAAAAAAAAAATCACACTCATTAGTTGTCACTAAATTATCCCCTCGCAGCAACAGGCTGGCCCTGCCTGGTTTCCCACCCTGATGGAGGAGAGCACAGGAAAGGCACAAAAAAGTCACAAAAATCCTCGGGGTTTTCAGGTTTGCGGTTACACAGAGAGCAGAAATAGGAATTTTTCCACTTCCTGATGCTTGGCTGGGCAGAAGGAGAAGGAAAAGACCCTTTCCGTTATCCCAGGTTCCTCCCGCCTGGCCTTGGGCACTGCCAGTGATCCAGGGATAGGCGCGGCTTCTCCGGGAATCTGTGCCAGAGCTTGCCCATCCTCCAGGGAAGGGTTTATTCCCGATATCCCATCCCGGTGCCTGCCCATTCACCCCTGTCCTGTCACCTCCCAGGGGACGCTGGCACTCCCAGCCCACGGGCAGCGCTCCCTGAGCCGCTAATTAGCCCAGCCTAATTAACCGGGGCACGGCGCAAGCGGTGCCTCTCTGTCCCGATCCCGGGGTGCAGGCGAGGGGCACCCGCAGAATTCCATCCCAGCCCCGCCGCAGCTGCGGGAGCAGCGGGAGGGAGGAAGGAAGGAAAGAAGGGAGGAAAAAAATGGGGGGAAAAAAAAAAAGGAAAAAAGGAGGAATCCACACATGTCCGCCAGAGCCAGCCCCTGCCGCCGCCCGCCGATTGACAGCTGCTCTGATGTGATCCGCAGCTGCTGACGAGGACGGGACAAGTCCCCAGAGCCATGAATAATTTCAGGGTATTTGTGTTTATTTGATCTCAGTATGGGGCGGCCCCGGACCCTCGCGGAGCCGCGGGGAAGAGGCAGCCGGGGCTCTCCAGATGGTCGCTCCAAGGCCACCGTGGGCAGGGCTGGCTGTCCCCTGGTCCCCTGGCTGTCCCCTGGCTGTCCCCTGGCTGTCCCCTGGCTGTCCCCCGGTCCTGCTCCTCACCCTCCTGCTGCACAGCCAGGGGCAGGAGAAAGGGACTCCCCAAAAACTTTCAGGGAATAGAAAAGATCCTCGCAGCCTCACCGCTCCTGACATGAGCCACCCCAACTTTTTCAAACGCTTTATCCAGTTTCTCCTCTTTCAGAAGGACAGAAAGCGGCACTTTGGTGCTTCCTGGGCTCGGGTGCCACGTGCCAGGGCCAGCGGCTCCCGCTGGCACCACCGAGGCTCAGATGTTGGGAAGGAATTAATCAGGGCTGGACGTGATGCTGAGAAATCAAAGATGCGAGAGCTGATCCAAAACCGCTTTCCCAGTCTGGCCCTGCCCTGCTGAACGAGCACCGAGTCCTGCTTGAAATTGTCATAAATGCATATTAATATCGTCGGCTTTTCGCAAATATTAAG
The DNA here is from genome assembly GCF_015227805.2 of Hirundo rustica. Lineage (NCBI taxonomy): Eukaryota > Metazoa > Chordata > Aves > Passeriformes > Hirundinidae > Hirundo > Hirundo rustica. The sequence goes on from NC_053464.1 coordinate 15,062,453, forward strand.
ATAAATGCTGTATGCGTAATGCTGAAATGGTTCTGCTGTGTGAATGGAGTTTTTATTTCTGCTACTGGCAAAAGCTGAGCATAGCAGGAACAGTTTAATTTGGTATGTTTAAACCATCTGCTTAACTGGAATAACATCCAGTAAATAATGAAGACCCTGCTACTGACAGGCCAAATATTAACACCTGCCATCCATGGAAAATACAGACCAAAGCTCAGACCAGAAGTGATAATGAAGATTAATTAAAACCACAACTGAAATACACACACGCTCTAAAAGAGCAAACTCAGAGAGAGGCCGTGTTTAACAGTTCCTAGAATCTGTAAACTGGTTTGTGGAAAAGTTTAAATATGCATAAAGGTCTATAAATATGCAACAGGCTGATATAATAGAAAAAGTGTTTAAGGAGTATCTCTAAAGATACTCGAGGTGTGCTCTTGGCTAATTGTTAAGCACTTATCCGTTCACTCTTGGCTTTATTTTTCTCTCCTGTTGTCTTTTAATTAAACTTTTTAAATTTTACCAAAAAAGCGAGCCTCATTTTTCACAAAACCCTGAGCGAAACTTCAGCTTTAAACCAACCAGGAGCTGCCTGGAGGCGCTTCCAGCAGCGCCCCATTCCCACCTCAGCGGGGATCCCTCGGTGCTGGCTCGGGAGCTGAGCCAGGGCCGGCGCTGGGGCCGCGGGCTTCCGTCAGCACCAGCTCCAGTTCCAGCTCGAAACTCTCCCGGCCAGATCCACAGAGGGGTTCGGGAACACGGAGATCAGCAGGGACTGCGCCTCAATCCCCCCGTGAAGGGATCCCCCCCGCACTGCCCACCTCAGCCCCCCAAAATCAGCCAGCGCCTCGCTCTGCCCTGGTCCCCTCCCTCCATTCCAGCCCTGTCTGGGGACACCCAAACCAAACCCCAACAAATCCCTGTCTGGGGACACCCAAACCAAACCCCAACAAATCCCTGTCTGGGGAGAGCCTGTGGCCCCAGCACCAAATCCCTGTCTGGGGACACCCAAACCAAACCCCAACAAATCCCTGTTTGGGGACAGCCTATGACCCCAGCACCAAATCCCTGTCTGGGGACACCCTGAGTCCTCTAACACCAAATCCCTGCAGCTCTGCACACCCAGCAGAGCTCCCTGCACACCCTGTCCTGGAGCTCCCAGGGTCAATGTCACCCTAAATCCCCTGTGCTGGGGCTCCCAGGGTCAGTGTCACCCTAAAGCCCCTGTCCTGGGGCTCCCAGGGTCAGTGTCACCCTAAAGCCCCAGTGCTGGGGCTCCCAGGGTCAGTGTCACCCTAAACCCCAGTGCTGGAGCTCCCAGGGTCAGTGTCACCCTAAAGCCCCTGTGCTGGGGCTCCCAGGGTCAGTGTCACCCTAAAGCCCCTGTGCTGGGGCTCCCAGGGTCAGTGTCACCCTAAATCCCCTGTGCTGGAGCTCCCAGGGTCAGTGTCACCCTAAATCCCCAGTGCTGGGGCTCCCAGGGTCAGTGTCACCCTAAAGCCCCAGTGCTGGGGCTCCCAGGGTCAGTGTCACCCTAAATCCCCAGTGCTGGGGCTCCCAGGGTCAGTGTCACCCTAAACCCCCTGTCCTGGGGCTCCCAGGGTCAGTGTCACCCCTGTGCTGGCCCCCATGCCCACAGCAGCTGCTGTGTCCCCCCAGAGCAGTCCTGGCTCTCCACCAGACACACCCCACCCGTGTCCCAGCTGAGGATGGCTCCAGGCTGCAGGAGCTCCTCTGTCCCCCCTCCTCCAAAACCCCGGTCCTGGGATTTTTTTGGTGTTTGTCCCGGGTCCGACGCTGTCACGCTGCTCTGCTTGGGACGGAAAAGAAAAACGCGTCCAGTTTTCCACAGAAACAACAAAGATTCCCCCATCTGCGTCAAATTTGTAATCCGGCCTGAGGGAAGATGGGAAACAAATTTAGCTCTTTTTTTTTTTTTTCTTTCTTTCACTATCAGAAAAAGCCTCCTTTCCTGGCGAGGAGCTTCGCCCACAGCATGGCAGGGATGGGAGCCACCATTCCCAAACTCCTCCGTGCCATCCCATCCCACCCAGCGGCAGGAGCCAGGAGAAGGAGATCGGGAGAGGAGCTCCAGGCATGGAAAAACCGGATCTGGTGTCCACCAAGCTGCTCCCACGCGTGTGCAACCCCTCACACGGCACCCCACAACTGCTGCCCACACAGGTGAGGGAGGAGCCCCACAAATCCTGCGCCAGCAGGTTTGGGAATGCTGGGGATGCTGCTGGGAGCCTCCTCCCCCTGGCACCGGGCTCAGCTGGTCCCCAGGTGAAGGAAATCCCGCCCCAAGGAGGGAGCCAGGGGTGGATTACACGCTTTGCTGTGAAAAGAAAGAGGAAAGCTGTTCCTCCAGCCTTGGAGAAAGGGGCTGGGGAGATGTTGGGAAGGCTCAGGAATGTCCAAGGAGAGGTTGGACAGGGCTTGGAGCACCCTGGGGTGGTGGAAGGTGTCCCTGGCGTCCCTGCCCACCGCAGGGGGTGGCACTGGGTGGGTTTTAAGGTCCCCAAACCACTCTGGAATTCCAGGATATTGATGTTTCTGCAGCTCCCGGAGCTGTGGGTGAGCCCCAGGGGACGGAGGTGGGAGTTCCATCCATCCTGGCAGTGCTCCCTCCCTCCCTCCAGCAGGAACAACTGGGAATTCTCCAGCAAAACACTTTTGTCTCCACTGGAAAATCTTCAGTTTGCGGCAACTGGAGCTATTTGCGGGGAAGAACTGGATTTTGCTTATTTTTAGCCTGGTTTCCTAAGGAAGTGTGGCTTGAGCAATCACACGCTCCGTCTGTGTGTCTGTCTGTCCAGCTGGCTGCCCGTCTCCCTGTCACATCCCACCGGCCCATTCCGGACGGATCTGATGGAGGACGAGGATCAAAAGCAGGAATTTTTGCACGTTTCCGTGGAAAGCTGCAGCTGAGTGGGGGCCAGGAACCCGAGCGCTGCCCAAGGCTCAGGGGGGGGCAACGGCAGCACAGCCCAGAGCCAGCAGCACCACCCACACCAGTCCAGTCCAGTCCACACCAGTCCACACCAGTTGGCCTTCAGGATCCCCAGCTCCCGCCCAGTGCCAGGTGTCTGTGCAGGAAGTTGTGGAGGGAAGAGAAATTCACGGGAATCTGCTCCGGAGAAGTTGGACACAGCTCACTGCCCTTCCCAAAAATCCCTTTGGGGTGTCCCTGTCCCCCAGCCCGGGCACAGCCTGTTCCCAGGCAGGGGAATCCTCCCTGGAGCTCTGGGCTCTGCCAGGTCTGGGGCGTCAGAAATCCATCCCAAATCCTGAGCCACATCCCAGGGGCTGCGCTGGTTTGTCCCCCACTCTGCCTTTTCCACAGGGAAAACAGTGAGGAGGTGTCCAGCACATCCCAGCCTCATGGTGTGAGCTCTACCCAATGGGAAAAACACCCTGGGATCAGCCAAATCCATTATCCTAATGGGAAAAACACCCTGGGATCAGCCAAATCCATTATCCAATTGAGGAAAACACCCTGGGATCAGCCAAATCCATGTTCCCAATGAGGAAAACACCCTGGGATCAGGAAATCCATGTTCCCAAAGAGGAAAACACACTGGGATCAGGAAATCCATTATCCCAATGGAAAAAACACCCTGCGATCAGCCAAATCCATGTTCCCATTGGGGAAAACACCCTGGAATCAACCAAATCCATGTTCCCAAGGAAGAAAACACCCTGGGATCAACCAAATCCATGTTCCCAAGGAGGAAAACACCCTGGGATCAGCCAAATCCCTGTTCCCAATGAAGAAAACACCCTGGGATCAGCCAAATCCCTGTTCCCAATGAAGAAAACACCCTGGGATCAGCCAAATCCCTGTTCCCAAGGGCTCCTCACTCCCCCTGAGCCCAGCACAGGACCATGGACACTCACTTCCCTACTTCTCCAGCACTGGGAGTGGTTTGGTGAACCAAAATTCCGGCAATTCCAGCAGCCAGGAGGCTGAGTCCATTCCCCATCTCCCACAGCACCCTTGACTCGACACTTCGGGCTCTGGTGCTGATGGATGAGCACAGGGATGATGGATGGGAGCCTGACCTGAGGGGAGCATCGATCCCTGGGCAGCCACGCCGGGCTGCAGAGCCAGAGGAATCAGGGATCCAAGCAGGGCTGGAGCCAGCCTGACAGGCTGCAGGGGGAAAATTCCTTCCTGGAAATGCTGCCCGGGGCAGGGGGGCAGCCCCCATCCCTGCAGGGATGGAAAGGTTCTGCAGATGTGGCGCTTGGGGACGCGGCTGGTGGTCCCGGCGGTGCTGGGGAACGGCTGGACTCTGATCTCAGGGGGCTTTTCCAGCCTCAGTGATTCCAAGGGGTTTAAAGGACTGGGAGCACCAAGGCTGCTGCAGCTTTGGGAAGAGCTGTGGCTGCCCCTGGATCCCTGGCAGTGCCCAAGGCCAGGCTGGACAGATCCTGGAGCGGCCTGCGACAGTGTCCCGTGTCCCTGCCCATGGCAGGAGTGGCACGGGATGGGCTTTAAGGTCCCTGCCACCCCAAACCTTTCCACGATTCCACGGAATCCCAGAGCTTACGCCACCCAGCCAGGAGCAAGGCCATGACCCCACACTTCTGTGGGATTGCCCACCCCACAGGAAGCCGAGGCAGTGCCCAGGCAGGACCCTGGTGTGCTCCGTGTCCCTGGGATGCCAGGGGGAGGGATCTTCCCAAGCCCGGGGCCAGGCAGGACCACAATTTCCCCCCTTTTTCCCCGCTTTTTGAATGCAAGGGAGGGGAAATCCGGGGCTGTTTGGAGCTCTGGGAGAGGCAGGGGGCCAGGAGGCGTTCCTGCCACGGCGCCACCGGGACAGGCAGGCAGGACACTGGGAGCTTGTGTGCTGCTGGAGCCCCGCGGGGTGGGATGTGTGGGGCTGGCAGGAGCCTTTCCCAAACCCTCCCTCCGCTGGTGACAGCCCCCCACCCGTGGGACATCTGCCAGTGCCCACGGCTGCGGGGTTTTTATCTTCTTTTCTCCCGTTTGGGCCGGGATTAACGCACGGGAGTCGCGGTTCTCGTGTTGGGACTCGGGTGTTTATTAATTCTTATCTGTGTCACAGTCTCACGAGTTGTGAGCTCTAGCTAACAGGGTGGAAGTGGAGCTGTCTCTAACTCCTGCCGAGGTATTTTACGTGCTAATTACCCAATAACGAGGTGACACCTAGATTATTTATACTTCTGACACAATCATTGACCACCCGTGGGTGAAACATTTTTCACCCAATTAGAAAAAAAAAAACCCACTCAAAACCAAGAAGGTGAAGAAGGACTCAGACAACTCTCCAAGGATCAGGAAATCCATGTTCCCAAGGAAGAAAACACCCTGGGATCAGTCAAATCCATGTTCCCAAGGAAGAAAACACTCTGGGATCAGTCAAATCCATGTTCCCAATGGGGAAAACACCCTGGGATCAGTCAAATCCCTGTTCCCAAGGAGGAAAACACCCTGGGATCAGCCAAATCCATGTTCCCAATGGGGAAAACACCCTGGGATCAGCCAAATGCATGTTCCCAAGGAGGAAAACACCCTGGGATCAGTCAAATCCATTATCCCAATGGGGAAAACACCCTGGGATCAGCCAAATCCATGTTCCCAATGGGGAAAACACCCTGGGAAAACAGCCCTACCACAGAAGGAAATAGATTTGTTGGACTTTGCCCCAGAATACGATCAGAGAGATGACAAATTAATTTTCCTGATGCTGAGATCCAGGAAGGTGGATGGGCTGTGTTTCCACCCTTGCTCCTTCGAGGAAAAAGCCCAGCAAGAGCACGAGAGTTGGGGCACAGGGAATCTGTTAAAACATCCGAAGAAAGCAGTAAGAGGGAGAAGAATGATCAATCTGTAACAAGCGTGTCGCTGTAAAAACAACCCCGACACGAGCAGGAGTTGTGTTAGGGGTAACGAAGACAGATTTCCCAGGGAAAAAAAATAGATTTTGCTGAGATGCCACACGAGGAGGGCTGTAAATACATCAAATATACACTGGCACTGGTTGATGCCTTCAGTGGACGGCCTGAGGCTCACCCATTGCACCAACGCAGCAGTGGAAGCTTTGCTCAGTGATGTCATTCCAAAGCTTGGGGTTCCTTTCGGGAACGTCATTTCGTTGTGATGGCAGCTGGGAATTCAGCAGGATCCTGGGGCTTCCCTGGGACCTGCCCACACCACCCAGGGCAAGGGGCAAAGCCGAAGGTACGAATGGAAGCCTCAAACCCCGGATTGGTGAGATTTTCCCGAGAGACGCCCGGGACACGGATTCCAGCCTTGCTGCTCTCTCCTGGGGGCTGGGGCTTCTCCCAGGGGTGTTCTCCCCGCAGCCAGGGATGTCTGCAGGGACCCTGGGCACAGGGACGCCGCAGCAGGCTTGGGGCACCAGGGCAATCCTCCGCTGGATCCCCCTCCGAGGATCACCGAGGAGGAATTCTGCTCCAGGATTAAACTTAAACATCGGGGAATAAAAGCGGTTCTGAAAAGCGACCTTGCAGCAAATTGGTTTTTTCCCGGCGCAGCAGCGGCTTTGGAGTAAAACAGCGCAACCCCAACACTTCTTTAGGCATTCCCAAATAGTTTGTTGGTTTTTTGTGTTTTTTTTTCCCCCCCACCCTGCGTTATTGTGAAAATTTAGATCAGAAAACGTGTTGGGCAAAAATATTCAATTCCCCACAGCCTGCAGAGCCTCATCAAAAATCCATTTGAAGTATTACTCTCAAATCCCTCATGGCAATGGGATATTTTAAGGTCAGTTAAACTTATTATTCACTCAAGATTTGCTTTCAGGTCCCTGCATATTTCAAACAGATTTTCCCTCATCTCTAACCCAACTGTGTTACAAAAAGCCCTTTCCTCCTCCCCCCTCCTTCTTTTTTTTTTTTTTTCCCCTGAAAAGAAAAAAAAAAAAAGTTGTCAAAAGAAAAGATCCTAATCAGAAACAGCTTCTGCAGCCTAAAAAGCTGCTACAGTTTGTACTTGTTACCCAAAAACACTGACGCTATCTCCAGATCCCTAAATCCCCTGACTCCCAAAACACTGAATGGAGCAGTGCTCGGAAAAGAGGAATTAACTCGAATTTGTTTTTCTCATTTGCAATTCATTTCCTTGCAACAGGCTTTTCTGCACGGGTTTAATTTTTTTTATTTTTTTTTTTTTCCCCCCCACATCTCCTCATACAAGGAAAGAAAGCAACTTCCAAGCCTGCAGCCTGGGTTAGTTCTGGATTATTTCGGATTTCCAGCTCGATGGAGCTGCAGTTTCTGCTTCTACCACGCCTTTCCCCTCACAGGTACTTATGGTTGGGGTTTTTTTACATAAAGATCACCTTAAAAAATACAATTTTTACATTTCCCCTACAACACGAGTCTTGCTTTTCAGCCTGGAGAAGGGAAAGCTCCAGGGAGAGCTCCGAGCCCTTCCAGGACCTAAAGGGGCTCTGGGAGAGCTGGAGAGGGATTTGGGACAAGGGATGGAGGGACAGGACACAGGGAATGGCTCCGAATTGGGAAAGGGGAGACTGGGGTGGGATATTGGGAAGGAATTCCTGGCTGTGAGGGTGGGGAGGGGCTGGGATGGATTTCCCAGAGAAGCTGTGGCTGTCCCTGCATCCCTGGAAGTGTCCAAGGTCAGCTTGGAGCACGCTGGGATGGTGGAAGGCGTTGGGATTGGAGCTGGATGATCTTTAAGGTCCCTCCCAACCAAACCAGTCTGGAATTCCCTGATCCCAGCCTCCCCCAGGACCCATCTGAGCTCCTGCCCAGCCCCCGTAACACACACGGGGTGGGACCTCTCCCAAATCCTGGGACGGGAGGGGATTTGGGGGAATCATCCTTACAGACCCCGCCCTGCTCCCGGCACAATTCCCCAAATCCCTGGAGGTCACCAAGGGCGTTGAGAGCTCTGCCCAGAGCCGGCACGGGAGGAGGAGATTGCGAGTGCCCTAACCTCGCTCCGGAGAGCCAAGACTTGGGAATTACTCCCCGCTCTCAGTCCCTGCCGCCATCTGGCCCGCATTCCTCCGCTCGCTCCACCGCACATGTGCTGCTTTTATCCCCGCTCCTGCCAGCTCTGCCCTGCTCCCTGAAAACATGAGCCCCCTCCCTCCATCCCTGCTCATTCCCAGCTCGGCTCCCAGAGGGAGAACCTGGCCCTCGGAGCTGCTCCCGCGCGGATTCCTCCCCTAAAAAGCCATTCCCTGTTTGCCCGAAACAAGGCGGGGTGGGATGTAATCCCAAATTGGAGCCCCGCTGCTGCAGGAGCCAGGAGGAGCCTGGAGAATCCTGCCGGGAAGGGCTGGGAGGGGAGAGCTCCTGCGGCTGGGGAGGATTTCCCTCAGATCCCACACTGCTCCCCAGCCCGGCACCGCACAGCTCTGCTGGGCCCCGGCACACGGGATAATGCACGGGATAACGTGGGGTAAAACATGGGGTAAAACATGGGATAACGTGGGGTGAAACATGGGGTAAAACATGGGATAATGTGGGGTAAAACATGGGGTAAAATGTGGGATAACGTGGGGTGAAACATGGGATAAAACATGGGATAACGTGGGGTAAAACATGGGGTAAAACATGGGATAACATGGGGTAAAACATGGGATAACGTGGGATAATGCATGGGATAACGTGGGATAACACATGGGATAATGTGGGGTAAAACATGGGGTAAAACATGGGATAACGTGGGGTAAAACATGGGGTAAAACATGGGATAACGTGGGATAACGCATGGGATAATGTGGGATAACGCATGGGATAAGGTGGGATAACACATGGGATAATATGGGGTAAAACATGGGATAAAACATGGGATAATGTGGGGTAAAACATGGGGTAAAACATGGGATAACATGGGATAACGCATGGGATAACGTGGGATAACGCATGGGATAATATGGGGTAAAACATGGGATAACATGGGGTAAAACATGGGATAACACATGGGATAACGTGGGATAACGCATGGGATAATATGGGGTAAAACATGGGATAACACATGGGATAACGTGGGATAACGCATGGGATAATATGGGGTAAAACATGGGATAACATGGGATAACACACAGGATAACACATGGGATAACACATGGGATAACACACGGGATAATACAGGATAACACATGGGATAACACATGGGATAACACGCGGAAACGCACATGGGATAAGACATCCAGGCCATCCCAGCCAAGGTGTGGGATCCCAAACCACCTTCTCCCATCAGCCCACTCTTCCCACCAGGATTTCTTCCTTCCAACAAACAGAACATCCCAAGGGGGACCGGGAGCCAGAACTGCAAATACCGGGATGGACCAGGAGAAACGGGAACGCTGGGATGCTGCAGCAGCAAATGCCCCCAGCCGCTGGCCCCGCGCAGACTTCCAGGGGCAGCAGGAGGAGATCCAAGGCTCTGGCAGGGCGGGCAGAGCCGTCACTCCGTGCCGGGCGTGGGAACGCACCCACGAGCCGTGGAGCTCTTCCCGAGCTGCTCTTTGGGTTCGGCCCGAGCTTCCCCCAAGCGGGAAGATTCCAGCCCCGGGATCCCCACCGGAGATGATTTCCTTTCCCTCAGCAGAGCGCTTCACCTTCGCTCTGGCTGCTCCTTCCCCTTCCCCGAGGCCGCGGCCGGGGCAGGCAGAGCCCGTCCGTGCCCGCAGCGGGGCGAGGAGGGAATTCCATCCCACTACAGCCGGCCCAGGGGCTCCAGCCCCAGGCCAAGCGCTACCAGATGTGCAGGGCTCTCCCTCAAAGCCATCCCCAGGCTCCGCGGATATTTAATCCCTCGCAATCCGGGGTGTGAGGGTCAGGGACGCGGTTTCCGCGCAGATGCTGCAAATCTTCCCTGCTTTTACTGTCACCTCCTAACGACGCCGTCAATCACCCGGCGCTTCTCGGGTGACCCCGTAACTGCCCCTTTGTCCTCCTCCCCGTCTCCGCAGCAATGCCGGGAGCGCGCTCCGGGCTCCGCGTGCCCCTTCCCTGCTCCGGAAAAGCCGTCTCTTGGCGTCCGCGCTTCAGCTGCGGCGTGGCAGCACCAGGAGGGGGCCAGGAGCCGACGCAGGGGGGTTAAAAACGAGCCTGGGATGGGTCTGTGTCCCCCGCGCGAGCCCCGGCCTTCGGTTGCCGCACAAACGAGAGATGGAGACTCGCTGGAGGCGAAGGGATTAATTAACGGGAGAAGAAAGGAGCATCAGCCCGCTGGAGGCCTGGCGCCCGTTCCCAGCCGAGTTTCGGGGCGGCGGCAGCTTGCCGCGTCCTTTATAAAGCCGCTCTCCTCCGTCCCGCGCGTGGTGCCCCGTTCCGGCCGTGCCGGGGTGACCCAGCTGGCGCGGGACAAACCTGCCAGGCTGCGGGGACTGCGGGGACACGGCGGCCCCGGCGCCCGCCGCCTCCTGCTGCTCCCCGCTGCTCACGTCCCGTCCGCCGAGAGCCGCAAACCGCGGCGAGCCAGCAACCCTCACCGGGCTGCCAGCAGCGCTTGGGGGTTTGGGGCCTGGGAGATGGCCTGGGAGATGGTCTGGGAGATGGTCTGGGGGTTTTTATGGCCTGGGAGATGGTTTGGGGGTTTTTATGGCCTGGGAGATGGTTTGGGAGATGGTTTGGGAAATGGTTTGGTGGTTTTTGTGGCCAGGGAGATGGTTTGGGAGATGGTTTGGGAAATGGTTTGGGGGTTTTTATGGCCAGGGAGATGGTTTGGAAAATGGTTTGAGAAATGGTTTGGGGGTTTTTATGGCCAGGGAGATGGTTTGGGAAATGGTTTGGAGCTTTTTATGGCCAGGGAGATGGTCTGGGGTTTTTTTGTCCTGGGAGATGTTTTGGTGGTTTTTATGGCCAGGGAGATGGTTTGGGAAATGGTTTGGGAAATGGTTTGGGGGTTTTTGTGGCCTTGGAGATGGTTTGGGGGTTTTTGTGGCCTGGGAGATGGTCTGAGTTTGGTTTTTTTTTTCCCTGGGAAATGGTTTGGTGGTTTTTATGGCCAGGGAGATGGTCTGTGGGTTTTTTTGTCCTAGGAGATGGTTTGGGGGATTTTGTGGCCTGGGAGATGGTTTGGGAGATGGTTTGGGAGATGGTTTGGGGGGGTTTTTGTGGTCTGGGAGATGTTTTGGTGGTTTTTATGGCCTGGGAGATGTTTACATCTCCAAACGGCTCCACAACCTCTGCTGCTGAGGTTTTGCTGCAGGTGAGAAGAACGTGAGCCGCCTCCAGCCCGCTCCCAGTTCCAGCTGGGGCTGTGTTCAAACACAGCCCTGCACCTTCACAGGGGCCCTGGCTCTCCTGGCTCCTGGGATCTTCAGGACATGCTGGCTTCAGGCGAGAACTGGAACTCTCCCTGCGCCAAGGCTCCGTGACTCAAAGATCATCGAACCTCTGGGGATTCCCGATGAAATCAGAGGAGCCCCCACCCCGTCCTCCACCCGGGTCGTGCTTTAATTCGTGTTCAGCTGCATGCGGAGGGTGAGATCTGTCCCTGAGGGTCACAAAATCTGCCTCACAGCCAGGTTTCTCTCCAAAGGGCTGCTCACCCCCGCACTGCGCCCACCAACTCCGCTCCAGCAGGAGCGGGGCTGAGCGTGGGGTCAGGGCTGGGTACGTCACACACACAGAGCTGAGCGTGGCAGCGATCAGCCCTCGGTGTCCTGAAACCAGAACCCCCCAAGTTCTGAGTGAGCACGCAGGTGTGCGCTGACGCTTCCAGCAGCTTGTTTGGTTGTGAGGCTGACGTGAGCCTCGCACAGCTGGGCACAGCTGGACTTAGGTGCTCGCTAAACCTGCAAGCCTTTATCCAAAGGCATTTCTCGCCTAGGAAAAAAGTGTTTGGGAAGGGTCTTGCGTCACCAGAGTGATTAATGCTGAAAGGAATCTCCCTTCCGCAGTCCCCGTGGAGTAATTCAAGTTTTATGAGCCTTTAACAGGGTCGAGGCCCGGGTGTGATCCCCGCTCAGCCCCGTGGATGCAGGACACCCTCACACACCCCCTGATCCTCCTCGAAGCAGCGAAATACGAATTTTTAACCTTGACGCCAAGACCAGGACGGAAGGAGGCCGCCCCTCATTATCTGCCTCCTAACGAGACGGGGATCAAACGGGGCAAGGCCCCACACGCCCCTTCTGATGGCACAGGGGGTAATTAACCGACGTGTCACACTCAGCTAACGAGGGTGACCCGCTGGGGGTCCCTCTGCCCTGGGCTGGGCTCGTCACCAGGGATGAGTTCATGGGTCTGGGACGTTCTGTGACGCTGTGAGCTCCGAGCTCAGCGATGTCCCCGAAGCCATCACGCCCCAGGGGCTGGGGGACGTTGGGGTGATCGGCTCTGGAGGTTCCCTGACCCATCCCAGGGGTTTGGGGGGGCTGGGGGCAGCTTCATCACCGCCTGGGAGGATGTGAGGGGTGTGACACAAACACCCAGAGGGACACCAGCACAGCCCCGGGGGACTCGAGTGACCTGCAGCCATCTGCCGGGGGTGACACCAGCGCAGAACCAGAACCAACCGTGCTGCCATCCGCCCCACACCGCCCAAAACGAGCGCTGGGCTCCCTGCAAACCTCCAAACGAACACCACCGCCAGGATCCCGAGTAAAACCACCCCGGGAGGCCGGGGCAGGGCGGTGCCCGAGCACAGCGGGGTAAATCCCAGCCCTGCGCTGTCCCTCCAGGGACGGGGACGTTCCCAGCCCCTCGTGTCCCACGCCAGGGAACAGCACCGGCCCTCGGGGACATCCCTGCCCCTGGCCCCGCCGGCAGCAGCCCAGCCCTGCCCCACGGCTGCTTTGTGCGGGAGCGGATGCAGGTTTGTCACGCTCGGGGCTCCGACACCGCGGGGGGACGGGGGGGGATGTCCCGCCGGGCCCTCCCCCCAAAAATCTGCTTTTCATGCGCACAAACGACGCCTTCCCCTCAACAAAACCCAAATTCTCGGCTGAAAGTACTTGGCAGCGGCCCCTGGAAGTTTTTTTTTCTCAGGCTTGTGTGGCTTTGGAGGATGACTTCGGGAAGCGGAGAAGCGCCGGAGGAAGCGGCCGATGGCTCCGGGGAGGGAGAATAAAAAACCCCTCCCGTCCCTCCGGCTGCTGGGCAGCTCCGAGGGGCTGGGAAAAGCCGCCCTGGAGAGGCTCTGGCACCACCGGTGGGACCGCGGGGACATCGGTGTCCCCTCGCCGGCGGCAGCGATGAGCGATGGCGATGACAAGCGCCTGATCAATGGCACTGATCGAGCCCCAGTCATCGGAGGATTGCTTTGCCTTCTGCTTAATCGACATTTCCTCCCCGGCAGGGTGGCCCTGGAGGGGCGGGTTTGTCACCTGGAACTGCCGGGGAGCCCCGGGCACAGGCGGGGTGGGGACTGCGGGGTGAGGCGGGTGAAATATTCGGGCACAGCAGCACCTACAGAAGCCTCCAGGGAGGGCGAAATGAAATCAAGTGGAGTTAATCTGATGCAGGGCTGCGGAGATGGCAAAGACATTTTGGGATCCTGCCCTGATGGGGGGTTTGATTTCACCCACAGAAGGAATTCTGGAATTGTGGAGTCATGGTTGGAAAAGCCCTCGAAGATCATCCAGTCCAAAGATCCACGTCCCCAAGTGCCACATCCACGGGGCTCTGAAATCCCTCCAGGGAAGGGGACTCCAGACTCCCTGGGCAGCTGTTCCAGGGCTGGACAATCCTTTCAGGGAAGAAATTCTCCCAAAATCCACCCTGAGCTCCCCTGGCTCAGGCTGAGGCCGTTCCCTCTGCTCCTGTCCCTGTTCCCTGGGAGCAGATCCCAAATCCCCCCCGGCTGTCCCCTCCTGTCAGGGGCTTGTGCAGAGGCAGAAATTCCTCCTGATCCCCATTTTCTCCAGGCTCAGCCCCTTTCCCAGCACCCTCAGGAATTCTCCAGCTCCTTCCCCGCTCCGTTCCCTTCCCTGGACACTCTCCAGCCTCTCCGTGTCCTTCCTGCCATGCAGAGCCCAAAACCGAGGCAGACCTGATGCAAATCCTCCTGCAGGGCTCTGCCCTGGCCCGGGGGTGCTGTGGGGGGCAGCGGCTCCCCCAGCCCCGGCTTCGGGATGCGGCGGCTCCGGAGCAGCTGGGAAGTTGCACAAGGCAGGAGGCGCCGGGACGTGGCCTCGGGGGACGGGACCCGTCACTTTCCTCGCCCCTCGCCATCAATCACCGGCCGCTGTCCTTGGGTTTATTTATTTTTTATTTGCATAACGCGGCTGCGAATTCCCGGCGGAATCAGCCCGGAGGGCGTGGAAGGGGCAGGGGAGGGGGAATGCCAGCTCCTCATCCCAGCTACAGAAAACCCTCCAGGGTGTGCGTGCCCAGGGCCCGGAGTGCCCGCGGCCGGGGCCACACACAGCTCGGCTGCGGGGCTAAGTGATAAATCAGCAGCGAAGCGGTCAATCAGCCTCCCCCTGCCCAGGGACGTGAAGGTCGCATCCTCCTTCTCTCCACGCTAACGAGTGGAGGTTCCTAATAAGACCTCGGTGACAAGTGACTGTATTAATGTAACCCTCTGCTGCTCCTGATCAATTTTCGCGTGTTAAGATGCAGAGCGGCCCCGGGGGCTCGGGAGGCTCCTGCCACCCCCTCACCGTGGAGCTGCTGCCTGGGAGAGAGGAGTTTATTCCCCTTCTGTCCCTGCCTGCCGCGAGATTTCCTTGGTGGGACACACCAAAACCACGCCCAGGAGGAGCCCAGCAGCTCATCCCGCTCCCAAAGCGCTGCCGTTATCCCAAGCTGCCTAAAACATCCCGTGCTGATGTTTTAACAGCCCAAATGGTGACTTTTTCCCGACTTTCAGCCATTTCCCCCTCACATTTCAGTCTGGGACCAGCACCCCACGTGCTCCAGGTCGGGGCAGCCCGTGCCACCAGCAGCACGTGGCGGAACAGGGATGCTCTTCTTGGTCCGTGGCTCTGGAGCGTCTCATCCCTGCAAACCCTGGCTCATCCCTGCCCTCTGCAAGCCCTGGAGCCCCACGGAGCTGGACACTGGCTCCTGATCCCGGGGTGACTGCAGGACCCAGCTCAGGGGCAGAGCTGAGCCAGCGCCCGGCCTGCCACATCCGCATCTGCATCTCAAACCAGTCCTCAGCCCCACAGCGACTCACTTCAGGGCTGCGTGAACAGTTCTGAGGTGTCCTGTGATCTCCGAGCTGTCTCTGAGCAGAGGGAGAAGGAGGGGAAATCCAAGGAGCCGCTGGGAGTTTTCCACCCAGGAGCATCACCACAAGAGGTGAGCGTGGAAAACCTGAGCCGAGACCTCAGCCCTGCCACGGGGAAAGCTTGGGGCTGCGACCACCACGAGTTGGTCGTGGTGGGATCAGCTGGGGGTTTGGGTTCTTCACGCGGGGTCAGTTTGGGCAGTTCCCGGCACAGGGCGCCCAGAGCAGCTGTGGCTGCCCCTGGATCCCTGGAACAGTCCAAGGCCAGGCTGGACATTGCAGCTTGGAGCAGCCTGGGACAGTGGAAGGTGTCCCTGCCATGGCAGGGGTGGAATGAGTTGATCTTCCCAACACAAACCATTCCATGATTCCATGAATTCTCACAGCAAGGGAAAGAGTCATCTTAATCCCCTGCCCTGATGTGCCCAGCAAGGACCAGCCCAGGCTGCCTCCACCGCCCAGCCCAGGCTTCCAACCAAAAAACCTCTCGGAACATCCCCGCCTAATATTTTAATGTGTTGGCAATCCCAAGAGCAGTGATGTGGGGAGGGAGCTGCCAGGCTCAGGTCCCACCCTGTTCCCAGAGCCTTGTTCTGCAGACAGGGAGCATCCGTGGATCCATCCATCCATCCATGGATCTATCCATCCCTCCATCATCTATCCATCTATGGATCCATCCATCCCTCCATTATCCATCCATCCATCCATCAATCAATCCATCCGTCCATCCATCCATCATCCATCCATCCATCATCCATCCATCCATCCATCATCCATCCATCCATCATCCATCCATGGATTTATCCATCCCTCCATCATCTATCCATCTATGGATCCATCCATCCCTCCATTATCCATCCATCCATCAATCCATCCCTCCATTATCCATCCATCATCCATCTCCCATCCATCCATCCATCCATCCATCCATCCATCCATCCATCCATCCATCCATCCATCCATCCATCATCCATTTCTCATCCTTCCCTCATCCATCCATCCCTCCATCAATCCATCCCTCCATTATCCATCCATCTATCCATCTCCCATCCATCCATCCATCCATGGATCTATCCAACCCTCCATCATCTATCCATCCATGAATCTATCCATCCCTCCATCATCTATCCATCTATGGATCCATCCATCCCTCCATCCTTCGTCTATCCCCCATCCATCCATCCATCCATCATCCGTTTCTCATCCATCTCCCATCCATCCATCCATCTCCCATCCATCCATCATCCATCCATCCATCTCCCATCCATCCATCCATCCATCCATCCATCCATCCATCCATCCATCCATCTCCCATCCATCCATCCATCCTCCACCCCTCCGACACCTCTGGCTCCCTGAGCAGGAGGATTTCCACAGCCCTTTGAAAAGCCATTTAGAGCTAAGTCTTGGCATTAAACCCGGCCTTTCCTTGGGCAGGTTTCCGATCTCTGCCCGAGCCTGTTGCAGCAGAAACTTTCTGAAAAGGTCAGGAGGAAGCTTTTAAGCATCTTCACCAATTAAGTGCTGTCACCCCCTCCCCGCCGCCAGAGCCCCGTCTCCCTCCCGGGGGAAGGTAATTACCGTTTTATAAATAAGCTTTGAACTCTCTTAAGTAATTGTCTCTCCTTGCATGAAGGCACCCTCTAAATCCACCGGCCTTTTCCACCTTCTGTCACTGTCTAAAAATAATCGAGGGGGGGAAAAAACAAATCCACGTAATACCTTTAAGGAGAGACTCCCAAACTTTCCTTTACGCTGCAGTGATTGTTTCTCCAAGCTCTCAATAATTCCACTCACAGAAGCCCTGCGGCTTTCTCTGCTCTTGGTGAATTTTTTTGGCAGTATTTGACATATTTTCAAAATTTCTCTGGAGTTACATGGACTTTAAAAATAAAATAAAATAAAATTAAAAAGCCTCGTTTCAATGTTTCAATTTCTAACCCCCGAGGTTAAAACGGAGAGTGCAAGAGAAAGGACAGGAATGAAGAAGCCTTTTCCAAAGTTATTAATTCCCATGATTTTATTTTTTTTTTCTCCCTAACCAGCCCGATGGTTTCTGGGTGTATTTGAGCAGTGCGGGATGGCAACGCCGGCAGATCTGAAATCCTTTAGGAACTCAGGTTACTCCATCCCGGGTGTAATCCCCCGTTTATTTAACAGAGCCAGAGCCAGGGAAAGCATTCCTGAGCCGGGAAGAGCTCCCTGCAAATCTCGCTTTTTATCCCCAGAATCCCAGCCGACATCAACACGCAGCTCCAGCCGCTCGAGCCCGACACTCTCCGGGCAGCAGCACCAGGGGAAAAAAAAAAACATCCGAGTTCATTTTGCCTGGAGGCTCAGATTCAGGCTCCCAAACCTGCCTGGGTCAGCGAGAAGCACCTGATGGCATCGGGGAGAAAACTCGGCCGTGTGGAAATCAGGGAACAACGGCGCGGAAATGGGGGGCAGGAGGTCGGAGCCGTGCTCCTCACCCCATCCCCGACCCCAGGACAGGACGGGCACAGCTCCTGGCTCTCTCCACCCGCGGCAATCCCTGCCTGGGAGCCCTTTAAACGCTTTCAAAGGTTAATTCCTCCTCGTGGCAGTAAAAGTTGTTTTTAATCCCACGCGAGAGCGGTTCGCAGGAACCCAAACTTTGCACGGGCTGCTTCCCAAGCCCGGGCAGCGCTGGGTGTGTGTCAGGGAGCCGAAAACAGGGGCACACCATCGGTGAGACCCCTCTGCTGCCACGGGGGCACCCGGCGCTAAAACCGGGTCCTAAGAGCAGGGCTGGGACTAAAACAGCGCGTAAAAGCCGACCCAAAACCCAGCGCCTGGAGTAAAAGCTTTAATGCATCTCATTCTGAGCTAAAATCAGCTTTTTCTCAGGTTTCTTTGTACTCGAGGTTTCGTTTCCCCCAACACGGGGGTGAGGATCCGGGAAGCTGAGACAGAAAGGTCTCACTTGTGAATGGAAGGGAGGGAAAAAAGAAAAAAAAGAAAAAAAAAAAAAAAAAAAAAAAAAAAAAAAAAAAAAAAAAAAAAAAAGAGAGAGAGAGAAAAGATTGCGAAGTAATAAAGGCGAGAAGCTGCGGGGCTGGGTGCGAATGGCCCGGGGGAAACAAGGGCCGCTCTGAGCCGGCAGCGCTGAAATGGAGCCCATCGGGAGGAGAGATTAGCGGTGCCAATGAATAAAGATCACGTCCCGGAGCAGGTCCCTGCATCGCCATCCCGTTCCTTTGTCTCTCCCCACCTTTGCGCTTCCCGGAGGCGCCCGTGAGAAGCCGGCCCCGGAAAGGGGGCACAAGAGCGGTGCCAAAACGCAGCTTGGTGACTCCGGGAGGAGCCGATCTCATTCAGCAGCTACAGATCTGTCTGTGCAATCGCAGCCCGCACAAAAAAACACTCAAAAAAAAAACAACGCAACAAAAAGCCACCACCCCTCGAGGCACCTACTTAGCTCTACTTTTCAGCTGCCAATAACGCTCCCGGCAAAAGTCAAAAGAGCAGCGCCGCAGCCGCGTCCTTCCCCTGTCGCTCAAAGGCGTCGGGGTTGCGAGGTTCCGAGATAACAAAGTCTGGCTGGAGAAATCCTGGACGCCTTTCAAGAGCCGTGTGAGCCGCTGTGAATGGCGCTGGGGAAGGGGAGGGGGGCAAACCCCACACGCCGGGCTCTCTGCTCCCCCTCCGCCTCCGCCGGAGGTGCTCCCGGGGCTGGGACACCCCACGGAGGGATGGGGAACCCCGCGGAGAGTTTCTCCCCCTCCCCTCATGCCAATTTTCGTGTTGGATGGGACGGGAAAATGAGGATGAAAAGTTCAATTCGGCCTCCGAGAGCGTGGGAGCTCTGGGCTGGCTCTGCAGGGGCAGGGGATGCTGGGGGGCGATTCCAGCTCCTCCTGTCCCTCTGCCTGCAGGGCTCCAGCCCGGCCACTCACACTCACATAGTACTTCTCAAAACTTCTGGTCCAAACGGTGTGAAAACAGGGAATTCTTTACAATTCCCACAAATCCGGCGTGTGCATCTCCCAGGGCTCAGCCCCAAGGGACGAGCGGGTGGAGGGAGCCTTGGCCCGGCCCCATTCCTGCCTAAATCCTCCTCTGGCTCTTGGAAAAAGCAGGACAGGATGGAAAAGAGGGACAGAGATCCCAGATCACGTAAGGAAACACGACACAGAGGAAAAACCGATTCACACTGAGCAAAGTTTTGGCGTTTGAGGACGAGGAGACTCCTTTGGATGAGCTGTGTCAGGCTCGGAGCTTTCCACACGAATTCCCTCAGCCCTGAATTCCCCTGAAGTCCCTTCCAGGCTCCTCTCCCAGCAGTGCCACGCTCCCCAAAGCTGCTGCTCCCTGATCTGTGCTGCCCCGTTCCCCAGAACCCCCCAGGCAGCCGGATCCTCTGCGTGGGAACCAGAGCAGCTCCGGCAGCCGAAAAAGGAACAATCCCACGCAAACATCCCCCCAGTGTCCCCCCAGAGCAGAGCAGCGACGCTGCAGAGCCCCGGCCCCGCCACACAAGGTGTGAACGCGTCCCAAACGCCACCTGGGAGCCCAAAGCTGCCCCCTAAAAACCCTGCACCCCACAAGTGTTGTTTCCCTCAGGCCCCACAGGCAAAGGCAGGAGCTGGCCTCACGCTGTCACAGATGCACCGAGTTCTGCAATGGAGTTCCAAAAATCACCCCAAAGGGCTCGGATCTGGTTCCGTTTTTAACATTTGTCCTCACCTACGTCCCCCCAGAACAGAGCCAGACAAAGGTTCCCAAAGGGGAGCCCCACGCCCCCCAAACTGGCGGCAGACACGCCAGCATCACCTCTTTTTTTATTATTTAGGTTTCCTTCAAGCAGCGCTGAGCGCCAAAAAAAATGAAAACCGTGTTTTTGCTTGAGGAGAAAACATCCCGTCGTGCTTGGGTTAGCCATTAAATCATTTATGCTGCAAAGGGGTTTAATCTTCTTAGAATTAGCTAAAGCTGCAGTAACTCAAGGAATTCTGTAGGAGATGCTTTTGCAGAATATTCTCTTTGCACTACTACTCAAAAAAAAAAACCATAGAAAAAATGAAAAAAAAAAAAAAGAGGGGGCTTTGGGCCATATCAAATTTGAATGGAATGAAACAATCCAGTAAGGATAAATTATTTCAGTCAGTAACTTGTAACAAACTACTCATCACCCACGAGGGGATGCTCCTGCCAGAGCAGGGCAATCACTACAGGATGGAGCTACCAAGAAAGAACAAAATAATTCCAGAGTGATATTTCCAAGGGATTTTTTTTCTTTTTTTTCCCCACATTTACCCAAGACAAGCAACAACCTACAGGTGCCTTCGGGCCAAATATCTTGGCGTGAGAAGCGGTTGGTGTAATTTTCGGTTTCCTAGCGAGTTCAAATATTTTAAAAATGTTTACACCACTTCCGAGATATCCATAGGAAAAACCCGATTTTCTGTCCAGCTTCTCTTCCCCTCCACCCCAGCACATCCCAGCTTTAAACATTTAGCTCCGTCTGGCTTTGCCGGGGATAAAAAAAAAAAAAAAAAATCCCTCGGTGCTGCGAGGTCTTGTGAGAAGACAAAACAAGAGGCAGAGAGGAGAGGAAGCGAAGGGAAATGTGTGCGTGTGATTAAAACCACACTTTACGCAGAGTTAAAGCGAAACATCTCCCGCTTTCCGCCTCGCCCCAAAGGACGCGGATCCTCCAAAAACCTTCCCCGCTCCATTTCTCCGAATTTACCACAACCACATGCGGGATCATCCCGAAAGGCTGGTGTCAGGCCAGGCTCCCTGCAAAGCGCTTCCAGCACTAAAAACCTCGCAGCGGAGCCGTGTCCGAGCCGAGATTTATTCCCCCTCCTCCCCGCGCTGCGGCCTCGCTGGGCTCCGCCGAGCGATATGAAAGCCTTCGATCTTCCCCGCTTTAATTATGTGCTCGCAGTCATTAAACTCCCATCCTGCCCAGCCAGAGCCACCTCGCCGGAGTCCTCACCCCAAAAAAAAGAGATTAGTGATGATCATTATCGTTCCTCGAGCGGCGCAGACCCGAGCCGGGCTGAGCAATGAGCTCGTAAATCACGGGGATATTAATGCAGCCATAAAAAATAAGCGCCGCTACTTACTGGGTTTTGAAGGTGTGTTAAGCCGTGACTTTACAGCCCAGATGTGGGCTCGGAGAGCTGAGACTCTGCGGGTAAAATTACCACTAAAATCACTTCTTTTTTTTTTTTTTTTTTTTCATTAAACACGCTGATCTTCTCACAGTTTGTTACTTGGGCGAGGATTGGGAAGCTGCAAACACGGAGAGGGTAAGAAACGCGGTGCTCCCGCGGGGCTCGGGGAGAAGGGGATGGAGAGGCAGGAGGGACAGGCAGAGCTACTCCTTTTATTATTTTCAGATGTTTCCCCGAGAACGCCGCCGCGCTTTCGTACATCGACGCGTTTGGATTGCCTTCAGAATAGCGGAGCAGATCCCGTCCCCGGCTCCGTCCCGTCCCCATCGCTCCCGGCCCCGCTCGGCCCGGCCGCCCCGGAGCTGGCCAGGAGACGCGCGTTTAACGCGCTCCACATGCACGGTAGCTGCTCTCCCGAGCGCTTCATCGCCTGAAGAGTTCGATCCCATCCGAACCCTCAAAGAACAAACCCGAACTCCCTCGGGTCACTCCAGCTCTGCCCTTTGCCACCAGCCCACCGAGGATCCCACGGATCCACCCCACGCCCTCTCCCTGATCCAAGCACAGCCAGGATCAAGCCCGAGGTCCTCGCTCGTTTCTGGGTTGTTTTGTTTTTGTTTTTGTTTTTTTTTCCTACACCACACGAATAAAACAATTCCCTGAAGGAAGCCGGGGGGGAAACGGGGGCACGGCTGGGGATGAAGCGATAAAGGTTAAAATCGCGGGGCCTGGGGGAGTTAAAGGAGCGCATTTTTGCTGCCGGCTCCGTCCCTGGCCGGGTGGGACGCGGGATGGGAGGCGCGGGGACAGGGGGGAAAACGGGGACACGGGGACATGGGGACACCGGGACAGCTTTTCACACCCGCGGCGCTCCCGACTTCAGCAGAAGCAGCCTCCAGCCCCTTCCCCAGCCCAGGCGAGGGTCGCAGCCGCCGCCCCCCGCTCCCCTTCCCTCGCACCCCCTTTCTCCCCCGGGACCCCGCGCTCCCGCCTGTTGCAGAGCCGCCTCATCCCGGCCCAATTAACGCAGCTCTGCGCTAATTACCGACCCCCCCCCCCCCAACACCCCCGGGGCATCCCCGCCGCCTTACCTGTACCAGCGCAGCCCCTTCTCGTAGCACCTGTCGAAGAAGTGGGGTTCGGCGCCCACCGCCCGCACCCCGGGGTGCGCCCGCAGGAACTCCAGCAGCGCCCGCGTCCCGCCCTTCTTCACGCCCACGATGATGGCCTGGGGGAAGCGGCGGCTGCCGCCCCCCGAGCCCCCCGAGCCCCCCGAGCCCCCCGAGCCCCCCGCCGCTTCCCCCGGCCCCGCGGGCAGCGCGGCGGGCGGCGGCAGCAGCAGGGCGGGCGGCAGCGGCTCGCAGGGCCCGGGCAGGCAGGAGAAGAAGTAGGTGAAGAAGAGGATCATGGTGAGGAGCAGCGAGGCGCGGCGGCCCCCGGCGGGTCCCAGCAGCCGCCCGCTACATCCCATCGGGGGCCGCGCATCCCGCACCGCCGCCGCTCCCCCCCGCGCCCCCCGCGGCTCCCCCCCGGCTCCCCCCGGCCCCGCCGCGCCGCCCCCACGCCCACCCGCGGGGCGGGGGAGGGCGAGGACACGAGCGTGGGGCGGCGACGCCCCGAGGAGGGGAAGGGAAGGGAGGGGAGGGATGGGGAGGGAGGGGATTGGGAGCGGGGAAGGGGCGCGGCAGACGCGGGTGGCACCGCCGCGATGTCAGCCCGCGATGTCACCCCAGGATGTCACCCCCCGATGTCACCCCAGGATGTCACCCCAGGATATCACCCCCCGATGACACCCCTGCGATGTCACCGCCGCGATGTCACCCCCGTGATGTTACCCCAGGATGTCACCCCCCCACCATGTCACCACCCCAATGTCACCCCCTCGATGTCACCTCCCCATGTCAACCCCCGATGTCACCCCAGGATGTCACCCCCCGATGTCACTGCTGCGATGTCACCCCTGTGACGTCACCCCCCGATGTCACTGCTGCGATGTCACCCCTGTGACGTCACCCCCCGATGTCACCCCCTGATATCACCCCCCGATGTCACCCCGGACTGGGCAGCCCCTGCCGCACCGGGGGACACGTTCACCCACATTTCCCTATTTTCTCACACATTTTCCCTGTGTTTTCCCTTTTTTCCCCCTCACATTTCTGCTTGTTTTTCCATGTTACATCACATTTCCCCATGTCCTCACATTTTCCCTCTATTTTCCTTTTTCCCCCCGATTTTCCCCTTGTTTTTCCACCTTACCCCACGTTTCCCCATATTCTCACATATTTTCCCTGTATTTTCCTTTTTCCCCCAATTTTCCCCTTGTTTTTCCACCTTTCCCCACATTTCTCTACATTCTCACATTTTTCCCTCTATTTTCCTTTTTCCCCCACTTTTCCCGTTGTTTTTCCACGTTACCCCACAATTCCCTACATTCTCACATATTTTCCCTCTATTTTCCTTTTCCCCCCACTTTTCTCCATGTTTTTCCACCTTGCCCCACATTTCCCCATATTCTCACATATTTTCCCTCTATTTTCCTTTTCCCCTCACATTTCCCCTTGTTTTTCCACCTTACCCCGCATTTCCCCGTGTTACTCCATGTTTCCCCCCTCATTTCCCCCCTCATTTCCTTCCCCACACCCCCACACATTTTCCCAGCTTTTTCCATATTTTTTCCCCACACTTCCCCCCGCCTTCACGCGTTTCCCACCTTTCCCCGTGTTTTCACACGTTTTCCCGTGATTTCCCACGTTTCTCCATACTTCACCACATTTTCCCATCGATTTTTCTCCTTTCATATATTCCCTCCTCTTCTCGCCATTCCTGGGGCTCCAATGGGGTTTTTTTTGGGGGAAAGAAAGGATCTTGTGGGAAAGCTCCGGCAGCAGAGCAGGATCCCAGGCAGGCACCAGGCTTAATTAACCCATTAATGTAAATAATTGTAAATAAATAATGTGACTAACTTAATGTAATTTACTTAATGCAATGAACCCTTTATGGAATCGGAACCCCCGAGTTTCCCAGGAGCTGCAGAGGGGTGGGGACGGGGATCCACGGCCTGGGGTGGGGAGGGTGGGGCGGAGCTGGATTGGGATCGGTGAGGCGGGGATTTGTAGGGTGGCAGCGCTGCAGGGGGACACGGGGACAGGGCTGTGGGGTGACAAAGCTGCGGGGTGACACGGGGAGACGGCTGTGGGGTGACAAAGCTGCGGGGTGACACGGGGACAGGGCTGCAGGGGGACACGGGGACACGGCTGTGGGGTGACAAAGCTGCGGGGTGACACGGGGACAGGGCTGTGGGGTGACACGGGGAGACGGCTGTGGGGTGACACGGGGACATGGCTGCAGGTGATAAAACTGCAGGGTGACACGGGGACAGGGCTGTGGGGTGACACGGGGACACAGCTGTGGGGTGTAAAACTGTGGGGTGACATAGGGACAGTGCTGTGGGGTGACACAGCTGCAGGGTGACACAAGGACAGCGCTGTGGGGTGACAAAACCACGGGGTGACACAGGGACAGCACTGTGGTGTGACACAGCTGCAGGGTGACACAAGGACAGCGCTGCAGGTGACAAACCTGCGGGTGACATGGTGACATCTCTGTGAGGTCACAGGGTGATACAGCTTCAGGGTGACAAATCTGCAGGGTGACACAGTGACAGGGTGGCAGGACTGCAAGATGGCACAGTCACAGGGCTGCAGGGTGACATGATGATGGTGACAGGACTGCAGGGTGACACAGTGACAGGGTGACACGGTGACAGGGTGACACAGTGACAGGGTGACATGGTGACAGGGTGACACAGTGACAGGGTGACACGGTGACAGGGTGACACGGTGACAGGGTGACAGGGTGACACAGTGGCAGGGTGACATGGTGACAGGGTGACACGGTGGCAGGGTGACACAGTGACAGGGTGACATGGTGGCAGGGTGACACAGTGACAGGGTGACACAGTGACAGGGTGACATGGTGGCAGGGTGACACAGTGACAGGGTGACACGGTGGCAGGGTGACACGGTGGCAGGGTGACACAGTGACAGGGTGACACGGTGGCAGGGTGACACGGTGACAGGGGTGACACAGTGGCAGGGTGACACAGTGACAGGGTGACACGGTGGCAGGGTGACACGGTGACAGGGTGACGAGGCTGCCTGGCCGCAGGGCCAGGGCTCTGTGCCCTCTCGTGGCTGGCACTCGGAGCTCTCCAGAGCCAGGGAACCACCCGGGGACAGCCGGGCAGAGCGGTGACACCGAGGGAGCGCCGCTGTCACCAGAGCGGTGCGAGCTGCACGAATGCATCCAAACCTGCATCCCGGACCTGGATCCCAGATCTGCATCCCGGACCTGGATCCCAGACCTGGATCCCAGACCTGGATCCCAAACCTGGATCCCAAACCTGGATCCCAGACCTGGATCCCAAACCTGGATCCCGGACCTGGACTCCAAACCTGGATCCCAAACCTGGATCCCAGACCTGGATCCCAAACCTGGACCCCAAACCTGCATCCCAAACCTGGATCCCAAACCTGGACCCCAAACCTGGATCTTAAACCTGGATCCCAGACCTGGATCCCAAACCTGGATCCCAAACCTGGACCCCAAACCTGGACCCCAGACCTGGATCCCAAACCTTGATCCCAAACCATGCCACTGCCAGCTCTGCTCGGGTTCCCGCCAGCGACTGGAACCAGGAGCTGCTCCAGGCCGGGCGGGAGCGCCTCCAGCTCCCTGTTTGGGTTGGGAGGGGGAATGTTGCTGTTGGAAAACGCCGGTTCATCAGAATGGAAAGGTTTTGGCAAGAGCGGATCCATGCCGACAAATTTCTGTCCGACCGGAGCCAGGGAGGCTGGGGGAAGGCGGGAGAGCGGGGCAGACACCCTCCTCACCCTCGGCGCGGGGGGCTGGCAGGGCTGGTGCCATGGGGGCTCTTGGCACCGCCAGCTCCCCGAGGCCCACTCACAGCCTTCCTTTCTCACCTCCGAAATTTGGGAAGAACGTTTGAAAATACGAGTTTGGGGCCGGGGCCAGGCGCCGAGGGCTTGGGATGTGCCCAAGGTCACCCCAGCCCCGCCTCTGGAAGAACCCTGCAGGAGGGTCCCTGGGTTCAGCCCAGACCCCACCGGACAGGCAGCTCAGGCAGCTGAGGGTGAGCAGCTCACGTGCAAGTTTTTAACAAAATCGGGGCATTTTGGTCGAAATAAATGAGTTCTGCAATGTTCTCCCCGCGTCTGGTGTCCTTGGCTGGCAGTGGCCGCCCTGACACGCAGCGGTGGCTGTGCCAGGGCCTCACCACCCTCGGCTGTCCCCCTGGAGCACGCCAAGGGGTGTTTTTGCCTCCCTGGGTCCTGGCAGGGGTGAGCAGTCCTTGGGAAGCCCCAGGTGGTGGCTCCAGCAGGGGAACCGTGGCCGTGGGGAGGGAGAAGCTCCATGGAGCAGCGTGGTGGGAGCAGCAGGAACGGCTCTTCCCATAAATCCTGGTCCCGGAGCAGGGGACGCTCCTGCCCGATCCAGGACGGGTGACAAGTGCCACCAGGGGCCAAACCCAGCCACATCGGTGCAGCACCACGCCAGCTCCACGCTGCACCCTTCTCCCCCGCCCCAAAAGCAGCAGGGTGGGACCCCTGCCACCCCAGCGTCCCCCCCAGCGCCGTGACCCTCCTGCAGACCCCCCCCGTGCCACCACCACCACCACGGGCGGGAGCCGCAGCGAGGCTGCTCGGGGATTTCTGGGATTTCCCCGGGTTTGTTATTACAAAGAAAGAAAGAAAAGGGCTCGGGGGTGGGATCAGCGGGGATGAAAAATGCTTTAGAAACACGGGGGATCATCGAGCGGGTCACCTCCGCGGCGCAGTTTGCCAGGCTGATAAAGGCGAGCGAAGTTATTAAAGGCGCGCACAGCTTGATTGGAAACGGCTGCTCCCAAGCAGCCAATTACCGCGGGCATCCCAATCCAATTAGGGAGGCTGTTTCCCTGATTGCAGCGAGTGTTGGACAAATACAGCACAACTGCCCGGGTTCAAAGAGCAGCCCATAAAAGGCAGCTCGGGGAGAGGCGAGGCGGGGAGGGAACCCCATCCCCCGAGGGACGCGCGACGTCCCGGCCGCAGGCGCGGCGGCCCTGAAGCAGCACGGCCCCAGCGGGCCAGGGGACAGGGTCACTGTCCCCACCACGAGCTCTGCGTGGGGCCGTCCGCACGGGGCTGTCACCAGGAGCCTTGGCAGTGCCACCGCCCCAGGGCGTCAGCAAAGGCCGCTCCCCAAGCTTCGAGGGTTATCCGTCATCGATGGTTTTATCATCATCGGCGCAGGGGGGTTTCTCCCGATCCTGCCGTGGGGAAAGGCGGGATGTAGAGGGGGAAACCCAAGTGGGAGCATCAGGGCTCTGCCAGAGGTCCCCAGAGCAGAGCACAGAATCAGGATACGAGCAGGGAGGAGGAAGGGATGGCATCTCCCAGTTCGGATCACGGGCGCGGCGCACGGAGCTGATCCCCTGCACGCCCGGTCCCCCATCACCTGGGGCAAAGCAGACACCCGAAAACTCAGCACCAAGGATCGAAAACCAAGGCAGGAAGCGCAGCTTCGCTCCGAGAGGGGCCGAGCCCCGGCTCCAGCAGCACCGGAGCCATCCCAGCGCTCACCACGACCGCTCCAACGGGTCCGCTCCAGAATCCTGGCACGCCGCCACCGCTGGGGTGGAGCCCGGCCCCTGTTATTAAAATGTGTGACAGCAGCTCAAGATGGAAAGTGAAGTTGTACATTCTCCATCTGAAACTCCGGGAGGAATTTCAAGCAGGGGGAATGCAATTTCCAGCCTGGAGGAGAGCCAGCAGCGCCGGGGCGAGATTTTTCTTAATATGGTTTTGCAAAACTTGAGCTGCAGAAAATCGCCCGTGGCTGCAGCGATTCTGGGGAGCTGCAGACAGCCCCGTGCTGGGAGGGGGAGAGGGGGCCAAAAACACCCCCAGCTCCAGCAAGCTGCTGTCCCTGTCACCACCAGCACCTCTGGTCACCTCAGCTCCCGCTGCAGCCCCGTCTCCGCCAGGATTTGGGGGCTGAGGCATGCGGAGCCTGCGTGGACAGGACAAACCCGTTCCCCCGGCCAGGGAAGGCAGCAGCACCCCAGGAGGGAGGGGTTTGGCTGGGGGATCCTCCACCAGCCCGAAAAGGACCTGGGTGCACCAGCGGCGTGGAATTTTGGGACAGTGACCTGCAGGACCCCCGGGCACCCTCTGGCTCCAGCAGCCAGGGCTGGCTCCCATCCAGCTGGAGTCACAAAAGGAGCCTCATTTCTGCTTTTGATTTAAATGATCCCAATGAGGGGGATAAAGCAGCCAAAACCCACTGGTTTGGGGTTTTTTGGTTGTGTTTTTTTTTGTTTTCAAAGCTTCAATTTAAAAAATCACATACGTGAAATGTGCAATTTTTATTGGGGCAGGCAGAGCCACGGAGCTGGGAGCAAACCCCATCCCTGGGACCGTCCTGAGCCCAGTCCCCTCCCCATTTCCCATCTTACACCAACTGGGAGCAGTAATTCCCTGAGTGGTGCCCTCCTGGGTGGGGACACAGGGGTGACACAGATTTCACATCATCCTGGGAGTGAAAAAATCACAGCGCTGGGAGGAGGCACCAAAGTGACTCCTTTTTTTTTTTGGTGTTTAATTGGCTGTAACCCAGTGCCTGGGCACGCAGGTCTGTGGAATCACAGGGATTTGTTTATCCTGGCTGGATGTGTGGAGCACCAAGGGCATTTCCAGCGGAGAAAATTCCCTCTGGGAGGATCCAGGGGACGCCACACGCTGCGATCAGTGTTGGCAGCGGGTGAGGGATGCAGCCCAAGGTGACGGCCTGGAGCCTGTCCAGGAATTCTAGAATTCATTGGGAATCCTAGAGCAGCCCTGGGGGATGTTTGAGCCCCAAAACCCCAGGGATGAGATAGGTGCAGCTCCTGAGGATTTCCTGGAGCCTCCTCTGTCTTTCCTGGGCAAGGGTTCGCCGGCAGCAGCCTCTGCAACCCCTCTCACATCCCCCTGGATATTCCTGCTCCTCTGCTGATCCCTCTGCAGCAGGAGCCTCCCGGGGCAGCCAGGGGTGTCCTGACAGCTCTTCACCTGCTCCTCACCAGCCCAGCCACTCCTGGAGCCACCGTGACATTTGTGCTCATCGCTGAGCTCATTTAGAGTTAATTACACGGCAAACACTAATGAGCTTGGAGGCGTCCCAATGAGGGCTGGAGCAGCCCCTGGATAGGGGTGGGAGTGCAGGAATTCCTCCTGCTGCTCTTCCAACACCCCCTGCTCGCTCAGTGAGGGCTGGAGCAGCCCCTGGATAGGGGTGGGAGTGCAGGAATTCCTCCTGCTGCTCTTCCAACACCCCCTGCTCGCTCCAAGGCCCAAATCAATAATGTCATTTGGGGCAGGGGAATTGTAGGATTGTCCCTGTCTCTGACTCAGGGATGGGCTCCTGAGAGGTGTTTTAAAGGCTTTTATTCCATTTTCAGTCTCGTGTGAAGGGCGAGGCGGTGCAGATGTCGCAATTCACGCCACCACAATCAGAAGCCGAATTTCCCACACGAATTTCCCAACGAATCCATTTCCCACAGAACTGAGGCACCAGCTCAGCTCCGAGGGAGGAGGGGAACATCAGGGAACTTCTCCTGGCCACAGCAGGTGAGATCCAAGGCCGGGCTGGACCCTGGGGCTTGGAGAAGCCTGGGACAGTGGGAGGCGTCCCTGCCATGGCAGAGGTGACACCGGATGAGCTTTAATGTTCCCTTCCCACCCAAACCGCTCCAGGACTTCCTGATTCTCTAATTCCTTGTCTAAAATACCTCTGCAGCAGGCTGCCAGCAGTGCCACTGCACGGTTTAATCACATGTTTAACCTAAAACCACACTCCTGGGCTGGGGGCAGCGCCAAGGGCACCGGGACAGCACCGGTGTGGGACTGGGGAGCCTGGAGGGTGCAGCAGCAGCCCCTGAAGTGAGGATGGGGAAGGAGGGGTGGAACCACGGGGATGTGGGGATGGGGAAGGAGGGGTGGAACCACGGGGATGTGGGGATGGGGAAGGAGGGGTGACAATCCTGAGGATGTGAGGGTGGCACAGGAGGGCTCAGCCCCAGGGATGTGAGCATGGCACAGGACTCAGCCCCAGGGATGTGAGGATGGCACAGGACTCAGCCCCAGGGATGTGAGCATGGCACAGGACTCAGCCCCAGGGATGTGAGGATGGCACAGGAGGGCTCAGCCCCGAGGATGCTCTCCCAGCACTGCAGTGGGACAGCCAGGAGGAGAGGCAGGACTGGCTCTGTGCCCTGAGACAGGCCCAGTTTGTCACCTCGGAGGGCAGGGCAGGAGAATCCTGTCCTAAACCGTCCCCAAAGCAGCTGGGAATCACGCAGAGCTGCTCCCAATCCAGCAGCTGGGACTCATCCCCCTTCCCCTGAGTCACAGCCACGAGCTCCCCGCGCCCGTGCCCAATCTCGGTGGGAAATGGCTTTTTCCAAGCAAATAATTTACAAGTTTCCTCTTTTTTTTTTTTTTTTTCTCCAGAGGGAAGAAACCCAAACTCAACCCATTTAGGAGCAGGGGGGTGTTTTCCTTGTCTGCCATTAAAAAATCCTGTTGCCAGGTGCAGATGGCCACGTTCAGGAGTCCGTGGAGGTCTGGCATGGCGGGGGGCAGCTCTCCTTCGGCTCGGGTTCGGCCAAACATCCAGTGGCCAAAGGGAGGGAAAGGTGTGGGATGGAGGATTGGAACATCTGGAGCGGCAGATGTGAGGCTTGAAGGAGAAGGAAAACGTCTCAGAACGGATGGAAGGGGAAAAGGGGATTCCAGAGGCTCCCTGGAAGCGGCAAGGAGGCTCCCAGGGTCCTTCTTGCGGGTGTTGGTGGGGTTGGGGAACAGGGAAAAACGTGGTGTCAGAGAGGGACACGAAAGCCAGCACTGGGTCAAAGCCTGGGCAGCTGCAGCCGCAGCCCGACCTCATCCGTGGGCAAGGCAGGCTCCAGAGTTTAAGGTGTCAAAACCTGAATTCCAGAAGGAGCAGCAGAGTCAGGCTCCCACTTCCGGCCAGAATCCCGAATTTCCAGCCCCACCAGCCAGGGATGGTCCCGATCCCTGGGCCAGCCTGCAGCTCTCATCCCTGGAAGTGTCCAGGCTGGACAGAGCTTGGAGCATCCTGGCACGGTGGAAGGTGTCCCTGCACGGCCAGGGGTGACACTGGGTGGGATTTAAGCTCTCTCCCAACCCCAGGATCCTGTATCCCTCATTTCCCCCAGGCAGTGGATGCAGCGCGGGTCCTGCTGGAGCCACAGCCCCACGTTCCGGGTGAAAAACAGACACTTTCCAGCAAAACCTGGGGTGTCCCCGGGGATCAGGGAGCAGAACGGGAGCGCGGCAGCCAGGGCAGGGCCGGCTCCAGCCACCGAGCCCCGCCCAGCCCATCCCGCTCGTCTCTCATCATCTGGGATGCACATGCCGGAGCAGCCAGCAGGGAAAGGCTGGAAAGGCTCCAGAGGAGGGGAGGGCGTGGGGCACGCTCGGCCCCCCAGCCCCGGGGGCTGCAATTCCTCGTGTTCCAACGATCCGGGATTGCCCGAGCACCTCCGGCAGCGGGATCTGCCTGCGGGCATCCCTCACACAGCTCTGGGGGAAAAACACGCTTAGGAACCAAAGCCTCCTGCGGAGGGGGATCCCCTTCCCTTCCCTTCCCTTCCCTTCCCTTCCCTTCCCTTCCCTTCCCTTCCCTTCCCTTCCCTTCCCTTCCCTTCCCTTCCCTTCCCTTCCCTTCCCTTCCCTTCCCTTCCCTTCCCTTCCCTTCCCTTCCCTTCCCTTCCCTTCCCTTCCCTTCCCTGCCCTGCCCTGCCCTGCCCTGCCCTGCCCTGCCCTGCCCTTCCCTTCCCTTCCCTTCCCTTCCCTTCCCTTCCCTTCCCTTCCCTTCCCGTGGGATCAGCGTGTGCTGTGTCACCCCTCGGGCCCTGTCCCCTCCCCAAAATTCAGGTCAGCACTCGCCGGGGCCGCGGGAAGGAGCCAGGGAGTGTCTGGCGCTGGCGACAGAAGCTTTCAGGAAACCTGAGGCTCCTCAGGGAGCCCAGGGCAGCGTCCCGTGGCCTCCCGGTGCCCACCAGCGTCCCCCCATCCGGACATCCGAGCGGCACAACTCCTCCTGTCACTGCCCTGGAGCCGCAGGTCCTGTCCCCACAGCTGCCTCATCCCCTGAGCCTGCCCCTCCTCCCAGACACATCCCGGCAACTCCGGCCCCTGTGCCCGTGGAATCCTCACGGATAAAGCGCTGGAGCCCCTGGAGAAGGGAAGAGCCAGCTGGAGGGAGCACAGGGCCATGGAGATGGCTGTCCTCAACTCGGGTGTCAGGCACCAGACACAGCTCCTGAGCACAGATAAAAAGAGACGAGGATACGGGCAGGGAGGAAACCCAAAACGCTGAGGACGGGGTTTGGGATCGCTCCTGGCAGATCCCTGTCCGTGCCGAATTCCCTCCTGCAGCAGAGCCCCCGCGGCAGCGCTGCGGGGACGGGCACAGCCTGGCACAGGGCACCGGGATGTTCTCCAGGGATCTCCTGTGCCACAGGCAGGATTCACACCCCAGCGCCGGAGAGCTTTGGAGACAACGACCCGGGGGCAGTCAGGGGTTTAAATGCCGGCCCCAGCGCCTGGCATCCCTGGATGTGGGACAAGCCTTTGGGATCTGCCCTGATGTGCCTCCCAGAGCATCCCTGCCTCTCGTGAGCTCCCCGGAGCATCCTCCGCCCCCCCGGAGCACCCAGGGCTGCCTGCTGGGCTCTCAGGAGGTGTTTCAGGGCTAGGAGCGTCCCACCCCACCCAGCACAGAGCCAGGACTCCCCCCAGCCCCTGCCCCACCGCCCCCCGGCAGGCCCAGCCCCGGGGCCCCGCGCCAACGCCCCGCGGTCATTTTTAACCTCAGATCTTTGCGTTATTAACAACACACGTGTGGGTCTGGCCTCCCCCGGGGGGGGGGCAACATCTGGGGGAGAACATCTGGGGGACATTCATCACGGCCACGGGGGCCGCAGCCCCCGCCCCCCCGGCCGGGGATGGGTCACATCTGAGCGCTTGATGTGGAGTCATTACCATCACAGGCTTCCAGCCCAATTACCCCGCAGATGAAATCAAGATCCGCCGGCCTCGCCGCTCGCAGCTGGAGCGCTGCACCCGCGGACGCTGGGCCCCGTCCCCCGCCGCTGCCAGCTGCGCCTTCGTCTGGATGCGGTTTCCCTCAGCCTGGCACACGGGGACGCGGCAAACACACCCCGAGGACGAGCCCTGGGCTCTGCCCGCACAGAGGAGGAGGTGCCCATTTCCCACCCCGGCGGCTCCACGGGAGGTTTCCTCTCCTCTCCCCTCCTCTCCCGGCCGTCCCGAGCCCAGGTGGGTCCCACCCCAAACCTGTTTGCAGCTCCAGTTTTGCAACCGAACTGCTGCGATTTCCCCTCCCCACCGATTTCACACAAAGGAGCGATTATGCCTCGTTTCTACCCATTAACACGTCGCGTGTGCTTTAGGAGCGGGATGAAAGGAATTGCATCAGAAATATTTGAGGTGCTGAAGTCAGCACGCAGGTGTTGGGTGACTCTGCCAGCTCCTAATCCCGGCGATTACGGCACATAAGCACGGGGCTGGGGCTGGGGCTCACAGCCCGGGCTGCCCCGGGGTCGGCCCGGCCCCGGAGCCTCACCCGGAGCTGTTGGTTGGAGGAGGAGAGGTTTGTTTTCCTCAGGTGTGCCCCGCCTTGCTCCACTGCGGGAGGGGAACCAGGGACCTCCAGAGGAGCCC